>NW_010287625.1:64022-141297 GCF_000700745.2 Antrostomus carolinensis
TTTATGAAGAGAGAAAAAGCCAAGGACTTAGTTAGGGTCTCAGAGTGCATAGATATGGACTATATTGTAAGAAGCTCATTCAGAGCACTGGTAAAATCTGCTTTCTAGCTAAATAAAATAGAATTAAATTGAAAATAACTCATCAGCTTTTGTGTTTAATGTAATTTTAAAAAAACCTTCTATGTGCAGAATCATGCATAGCCATTTTAGTAGCACTGGACCCACTGTTAGTTGAAGGACAGAATTTCTTGGATGAAGAACTGGAAATTATTTTAGTATTTTCAGTAAGAACAACTAACACTGATGAGTAACTTCCTGGATAATAAGTGCATCAGGCAATGCACATTGTTCCTCAACCTGATAAACTCTTAGCAGGGAACTTCCCTTCTCTGGGGTTGCTACTCTGCCCCCAGTTTTTGTCTCTTCAGAACAAGCAGATCTGTATAATCAAGCGAGTCAAACATTGAGCAATCAGTACCACCAGGGCAGTGTTTTTCAAGAGAAAAGCAGTTAAATAAATGGAATGTCATTAAGACATACAACTGTTTTGGAGGTGATGCCAGCAGTGTAACAGAAAGTTACTTTAAAATATGGCTTGCTATACATTTATTTTTAATGCATATAAAATTATAGAAACAAACCACTTTAACTAGCTGAAGAGATTGAGACTCTTTACACGCACTATTTCAAATCCCAGTAGTATTTCAGCCTCTTGGAGTTGTCTCTTGTACTGTCAAAGAGGGATCTGGACAGTCTCTCGGTGTCTCTGACTGTTAAATCCTTAAGTGACATGTGTATATGGAATGGGTCAGCTTGCAGACAGAAATGTCCCAGTCTTAAAAAAAGGAAAAAAAAAAAAAAAATAAAGGATTAAACAGATTGGTGATCAGAATAGTGCCATGAAACCCTTTGCCCTTAGCTGACTGGGTTTGTTCCAAGATTCAGTGTTCACTTAAACATGGTATGAAAAAAAGTGATGTGGCCAAATATTCCTGTCATATGCTTCTGTAATTTTTTTTTTTTGCACTGCTGTTTAGTTCAATGCATTCAACATTCACTTCCAAACCTGCCATACCATTTCTCCTGCACCAGTCAGAAATCTAAAGACACTTTAACCTGATAAGAGGTTGTGTTTTTCTTGTTTTGTGTCTATAGTGAACTTTTCCCATTCAGAAAGGATAATTTTTTAATCAAGTTGGGCGATGTTAAGACCTTGTTGGCTTTAGCTTGATAGTGACTACACATATAGTAACCCTCTTCTGGGTCTTGCACCCATCGTCCTCAACTACCACCTCTTTATTCTTTGTTGTGAATCTTCTGTATAATTAGTGGCTTATGTCAGGGTCACAATGTTATTAATGAACCAGACAAGGTTTTTAAATTCTATCTGTTATTGCATTTTTCCCCAGGTGAAATTATGATAATCTTCTCTGGAAATCAGCCTTGAACTGGTAGCAGTGCACAGGTCTAAGACCACACTTCTGCAAAGTCCTGATTAACCAGTATCAGTAGGAATCACTGAAGAAATGGTAAAGGAGAAAAAGGAGTGTTTGAATATTAGAGTCCTTAGACTTGCTTCTTTGGAATTTTATTTGCTTCTCTGTTCTGAAGATGGAAAGTAATTGGGCTTCTAGGTTTTCACAGTATGAGCACCACTAAAACATTATTTAGTTTGCTGTCTTAGCAAATGTTGAAAAATGTTTTGTAAACAGGGTAACATGGACAACAGGACAGAATCTGTTGTGAGTCATCAGTTTCGTTCTCAAAGTTCTTTATTTCTCAGCGTTGCGGCATCCTAGAAGCATCCCCCATGGGGACCACAATGATGATATAATTATTGCTGTTTTCACCCAAGAAATTTAGCGCCTTTCTTTGAGGGGGAACTGAAACTCTTGGTAAGCAGAAACTTCCCAGATATTCAAGGACAAGAGTGAAATTGCTCAAGCTCTTTGCCTTTACGCAGCTGCAAGGAAGACCAACTTCAGGGAAGGACAATTAAAATTATTGTATGACAGGTAATTTATTACTGCATTGTAATTAAATGCAGCATCATAACCTGGAAGCAACGCTATAAACTAGATAGTACTGGATGAAAGAGACCGGATTACTATTTTCAGCCTAGGTAACAAATGTTCCCCAGGTAGCAGATTCCCATGAGGTGCCAAACGAAGTAACATGTTAATTCATACTCATATCCTCTCTTTTTCCAGGACAGGGACATTTCAGATGGGTACTACAATTTCAATATTTTACAAACACCTCGGGTGCTTTTGCCGTATCAACAATTGTTAAAGGAAGAGTTGTTTAGATTTTTTGCAGTCAACGTATCTTTTGGATACTTAGGATATCTAGCACTGAACAACTTTGCCTATCTACATCTAAAACAACAGTCTTAATATTAGCAGTGTCAGTCACTGCAATGTAATCTAATGTATTTTATTTTTTTTAAATAAAGGAAAAAGGATGGATCCACCATCTTACAAGACCTGTGGGGATAAAAGAAAAAAAATTATTAATGCATTTTTTACTTACTGAATTGGAATCACCTCAAGCAATGTGATTGACATGCATTGACAAGGAAAAGAGTTACATACAACTAAACTTCAACTTTTGTTCCTAGCTTTAGACCAAATGAGGTCCTACAGGAGGCATCTCACAGCTTCCAATACACATACATACCTTGCTACAGTATAATGCTTTCCATAGTCTGCTACAATTGGCAGAGGGATTTATTATCAATTGAATAGGAATTTGATAAAGAATAAGAAAATAATCAATTAGAGGTGAAATCCACAGAAATACCCTGACTCGCCAGACTCCAGTTAGGTACCACAGATGCGTGGGGAGAGTTAGGCACATAAGAATAGGCTTTGCAAAGTCTGACAGGGTGCTTGGAGAGACACCAAAGCCAGGCAACAGGAAATGAGCACAAAATTCCAGCTTTTTCTGGAGTTATGTTGTATTCATACCCCTCACCTAGGTTGGGGTGGCACATAAAGGAGAAAACCAAGTGTGTGAATGGGTCTTTAACGTAAGGCTTACTTGGAAGGAGAATGCTACAGGTCTATTCCCTGCTTAGTTTAATATAAAATAGTGAACTATTAATCAGAGCCGTCTATTTGTCTCTCCCCTTCCAGGCAAGTTCCCGAACCTCAAGGCCAACAGCTTAACAAGAATTTAATTGTTTCATTCAAAATGGAACAGTTTCCACAGAAATATTCAGAGGCTCCTCTCATCCTAGATTTCCCTAAGGCACCCTCCAGAAATTTTTGGAGAGAGATTTTAAGCCAGAATTCTGTTGGACAAAGGGAGGAAAAAACCCCAGGTTTTTCATGTCCCAAAGGGATGATCTAAGTACTGAGGTGTTGGGTAAAAGCATGCAAGCAAGAACAAAAGCCAGTGTGCTAAGAACAGTCAAGAGCTCCATGAATCTTCAGATCTTAATTTTTCATGAAACACATGTCTGACTGAAATATGGGGACCACAGTCCCAAAGCCTCCACTGAGACTTGTTGTGGAACAGAATTTTGAATAGAGATTGTTTTAGCTCTACTTCCTTTTTTGGGGGTTGGGGGTTTTTTTTGTTGGTTGTTAGTGTTCTTAAACCATTTTTGTTTGTAGCTGTTGTTAAATTTTCTTTCAGCCATCACTTTGTTTTCTTCTCAGAACTGTATTTGTTATTGCAGATGATTAGAATCAGATTCATAAGTGAGGTCGTTGTTTCCAGAATTTATTTTTGCCTCCTGTAATTATGTTGTCTAGTTTTTGACTTGTTGTCTACAAAATTCTCATGTTTTGCAGACATTCTGTAGAATTTGAAAAATAGTAAAGAAATTGAGGGTAAGATTTCTGAGGGAGTTCTTGCAGTCATCTTACAGAAAATGGCAGGAGCCTTGCCTTGGAAACCACTAGTGGACTTGTTTATATCCAGGACATTCCTAGCAAGTATTTGTCTTAGCATTTTAAAAACTTCTCCTGAAAGGCACTCCACAACCTGTCCAGGAGCTTGCCAGAGTGACAGAGAGAATGGAAAATATGAATTCTTAGTGGAGTTTGATTTCCAGAAGATACGTTCTCAGGCTTCCATAAAAAGCACAAGCTGCTTTTTAGGTCCCCTTCAGCTAGTCAGTGGTTTTACAGAATCATTGGTTTCCAAAATCACATCTGCAAATGAGGTCCCTGGACCAAATAACTTGCTATTGAGTTAAATTGCATAGGCTACAGATGAAAAAAATATTCATATGAGCAACAAGTTGCAAGCAGGTGAACTGAGGGTTTGGAGTTAGCAATCAGTTCATTTATTCCTCTGATTTCTCTCTACAGTTTCTGACTTTTGCTGGGGTCTGATGGCACGGGTGGGGCAAGTTCCTTCTTTCTGGCCCTCCTTGACTTCTTTTGTGGTTTTATGGGAGTGTCACAAAAGTATGTTTTGAGGAAGAAGCCAAAGAAAAATTCGCAACAAAGTGACAATGGATGAAAGTGTTGAGATCTGAGTGACAGTAGGATACAGGGTATTTTTTTCACTAGGCACTGAAGAAGCATGATGAAGACAATGGACCTGAACTGTAATCTCCATACAGCAGCTAACATCACAGGAATCGTGTCACCATTGCTAACCACTGTTTAACCTTACTACCAGTTATTCTCTGGCAGTAGAGCAGGCGCCCAACATACCAGGAGAGCAGAAGGTTAAAAGGAGAAATACATAGTGAGTTCCCCTTAGTATGGTGGGAGGCATGTCTGTGCCTCACCATCCTGGCCAGAGAGGAAAGATAACCACTCCAAGAATTGGTGCCCCACTGGTTTTAAGTGAAAAACAAGAGATTTTCTGGGAGCAGGAAACTCTCCTGGGACTGGAAAGCAGCAGTGGCTCCAGGCTTATGAAGAGGTAAAAAGGACTGAGAATTGGCTGCTTTGTAAATATAAAGAATATGTAATCAGTAACTTAGACAAAGTAAGTAACTGGGCACAAAGGATGTATGTGAAAAAGATGGAAACGACCTATGAGGTCTCACAAACCACAGGAGACTGAAAAAAGATGAAACACTATTTTAGGCTTCAATGTGTTGTACCAGGCCTTATATAAAATAAAAGAAAGACCTACATCTAATGCAGAAGTTGAAAAGATGCATAGAAATGGATTTCTAGAGTGGCTGATTTGAATAAAGAGGAAGGGAAAGATGACTGAGTATCAGTTTAGGTGGTCTAGTGGTGCCTCTGTTGTTACACACAGAATGATCAGCAGAGATGCTGCTGTGTGATAGTGCAGAGGTCTATTATTTTTTGCATGAGCCATTTTCATCCTGGGTAATTTCTTATTCAGATCTCAAAAAATATCAGGTGACTTACCTCATGTATACTTGTTTCTCTCCATAGAGTGCCTAGAGTACTACAGTGAACAAAACAAGCTACTGTAAGTTGTAGGTACTAAGCCAAAGTTTCAGTAGCTTTTCCTCCCTACCCCCTCATTACTATATGGCCTCTTCCAGTATATGTAAAGTGCTACAGACTGTTGTCCAGCTGGAAACTTGCTCTTCTCAGCCAAAACAAAACAGTTAATTTACTTGGTGGTAACAGGAATGGGTGTCTGTGGATTTCATGGACTGGTGACTGGGGTGTCTTGCCAGGCACAAACAGCTTTCAAGGGAAGAACATTATCTGTCAGAAGAATAATGTAAATTTTTTATTGTTGCTTACAGCCTCATTTTTTTTTGAGGGAAAAGGTTGCTAATGCTGAATTTGGTTACCTCTCTGCAGTTCCAAGCAGCACCTATTGCCTCTTTCATGGTAGTGGAAGATAGGTAGGGTAAATAAAATGTAATGCTTTTGTGTAAAGTTTATTTCAATGACAGATACTGGAGAAGGTGCATCAACTGGAGTTTATTTGTAATAGTGAAGATATTTGCTTTTTCAAAGTCTGAACTACCTGAAAAAGATCCAAGAAGTTTAAATTATTAACACTGTTGAATAGCATCAAGTTCCTAATATTCAAAAACAGACTTTCCAGATAAAGAGGAATGTTGTACAAAGGAAAAGAACATATTTCCTGACTACTCTGTAAAATTGAGGCAGAAAAAACATTTTGGGTTGCCTAAACAATTGTAGGAACCAAATACTCTGGAAAATTTCATTTCATTTCATGTCTTACAAAGGTAGACAAAAAGTTCCTGTGATCCAAAGTTTTAAATCTTCAAGTACTGCTTTTTTATATGCCAGAATTACAAATTAAGAAGAAATTTTCTAAATGAAAACTTATTTCTTCCGCAATTCCCCCCCCCCCCCAAAAAAAAAAAAACTTTTTTTTCCCCCCCCCCCCCCCCCCCCCAAAAAAAAAAAAAAAGCAAAGGACAAAAAATTTTTATCTGGTTAGTATTTGTTTTTTGCATTAACAATAAGGTAAAACAGATATTAACTCATTAAATATTTCAGTTCACCAGGCTTTGCATTTATTTTCAGGAAAAAAAAAAAAAAAATCAGTTAAAAAATGTTTTGTTGGATCTGCTGAAGAATACACCCTGTCAGATCCAACAGATCACTTGATCACATATTTAATTTGAAACATATGAGAAGGCCTGCTGATTTCATTAGGCTTTACAACTAATTAGGATTGATTCTAAAATCCATCACTTCAAGCACAAAACTAAACTTGCCTAGTAAATATGCATTTCAGACACATTAATTCCTTTTTCCTCCATAAAAAAATATAACTTCTTTGCTACACTTGCAAGGAACTCTTTTCTACAGAAAATAAATCTGTGATTTGAAAATTCTGTTTAAAATTAAATTAAATTTTGTTTAAAAAAATAAGGAAAAAAAAAAGCTTTTGCTGAAGAAGTATCACAAACTTGTAGTCCAAGAATCTGGCATTGTATATAAATTTAAAGTAAATATTCTTGGGTAAGCTCAAATGAATAATTCCCAGGGGGTTCTCTGAGGATGACCTGTTTTATTTGAAGCCTTTTTTGTTTTAGAATTTCTTGTCCCTAGTAAACTGTGTAAATGACTCTTTCTTGAAACATGTTTTTCAAAATAGTACAGTTAAATACAGACCAGCAAGTTCCCTTCTCAGTCCTTCACATCTTTCCTGTTAGCTACAAGCAGTAGTTTCTTGGGTGTACAAAACACAAAGTCTGTTGCAATCTTTCTTGAGCAACATGAGCCTTACTTAAACAGGCACTGAATATTCTGACAGCACTAAAATTAAAAAAAAAAAAAAAAGAAAAGAAACCAATCATTCAACAGTAGCTTAAATCTTAATTCAGCTGCCTAGAGGATACAAAAATAATTGATTTTACAGTAAAATTAATAACTTCAAATATTTTATGTCTCAAAAAGGAACAAGATTAAATTTATGTATAAAGGCACTCTCTTTTGTCTTCATTTAACTTCATCTGCTTCTGACCCCCATGGCATAATATTATATTCCAGGAAAATGGCTGTTTTCACTCTTTCCACTTGCTCCAGGATTCCCATACTGCTGATGTTTTGTTTCCACTGATTCAAGAAAGAAAGAAAAAAAGAAAAAAAGAAAAAAAGAAAAGAAGGGAGGAAAAAAAAACCAATTACTTCTAAAATTATACAAGCAAGGAGCTAACAACTAAACAAGAAATGCACAGCCTCAGTTGTCCGGCATCAACTCCCTACCTTCAGGCTACAAGGATGTTTACAAGAAGGAAAAGGCAAACCTCTTACATCCCTCTTGAAATACTGAGAGGAAAATGGTTGGTTTGACACACACACACTGCAAATTCCTCTGATCCACTGAACACTACTCAGACTGTTAGTCAGGCTGTGTCTCCTCTTAGGGTCTCACCCCAGCCTTTTCTTTAGGACTGCCATGAGCACTACAAGGAAGGAGTTCCTTTGGACCTTTCTTTGATTCAGAGGGATCATGGCACACTGGCCTTAACTTGGTTTTGGGAACGAGTTGGTAGCTGCTGCTGTTTGGAGACTAGTTGCCCTTTATTTCAGTTATAATGAAATTAGCATAATCTTGATTTCACTTATAGTTGGAAGGTTGGCAAAAGTTAATTGTCAGCATCAAAGAATAAAAAAAAAAAAAGATAAGTAAAACCATGAGTTAATTTCCACACCTCCACCTTCTCTACAGAAAAAAAACCAACCAAACAAAAAAAAACCAACAAAAAAAAATGCTAAAGAAAGAAACTGGATAAGAACATAAGAACCTGAAACATAAAGAGGAGGAAAGTATTATATTTGACTTCTAGATTCTGCAGTTTAGAGGAGCATTCCACATTTTCAAATTTTTTCCTACAATCACAGAAGCTAGAAATTTGCTTTGCTGTTTTAAGGAAAATTGAGATCTTGACCATTATCACTTAAAAATCACTGTCATAAGATTCAGGTGAAGTAGAGACAGAGTCACATGCATGATAAATAACTTTTTCTCAGACTAACGGAAACTCCCAATATCCCCACTAGAGCAAAGACACAGAAGTCCGTGTGAGCTGTGGTCTGACTGGGGAATTTGGACACAAGTAGTGTGTCCTGTCCTTACATAGGAGTTAATCAGAAGCCTGTTTGGGAATTTGTAGCTTAAAAACTAATTCATATAACATTCACCCCAACAAAAAGGAAATTAATTCATGAGAGGACAGAAAGCAAGCTATACATCTGCTCTCAGGGAACATCACATTCCCAGGCAGATTACTAAAACAGGCTCAACTAGGTTGTTGTCTTTTAGTTTAACTTAGTGTTGTACTTGAGGAACGGAAAGATTAAAGTACTCTTTCTGAAGATATTTGGCTTTCTAAAGCCTGTGCTGACATGTGGCACACCTGGAACAAGGTTGCAGTTACATGTTCAAGAAGCCTTCTTAGATGTAGAAGTATTTCAGTATGTAATCCAACATTTGGGGAATTTTCCTCCATGGACAAAGTGATTGGGGCGTGTGACTTTGTGAACCCACAAGTTGTAGTGCAAATATTTATCCTGCCCAAAGCGGACTGATTGCTCTGGAAATAAGGCAGCACTATACCTCCATGGCTGCACAAGTGTAATTATTTCAGCCGGGGGGGAAAAAAAAAGAAAATTAAAAAAAAAATCAATCCCCTATGTTAGGGTTACACAGAAAAAGCCATCTTTTTTTTTTTTAATAGATCATCCTTACTCAAAGGAAGCAGGGCTGTCAACATTTTACAAAGCAGAAATCTTTTATTTGGATTTTTTTTTCTTGGATTCATTTTTGGTTTGGAACTTTTCTAAACACTATTTAACTTCAAAAATATTCTGACCAAGCTGTACCATATGACATGCTATAAACACAGAATCTGCAAGAGCTGCTTTCATTCTCTTCTAAAAGTCAGGTGCTTTTATTTAGCAGAGCAGGCTTACAGATGTTTTGGTGGATCTAATGCTAGGGAAAAAACATTTGACAATGTGAGCCATGGTAAATTCTAAATAGGTTTTCTGTATGCACCACTAATACATAAAGCCTTGAGTTCTCACACGACATTGAGGTATTGCTGTGCTAACAGAAAGTAAACTCTGATTTATAAACTGGACAGAATTGTGAGCTGAATCAGTGGGTGTCCCCTGAGGGTGTTAAAAAAAAAAGTATTAAACAGTAACTAATCACAGAACAGAATTAAAACAAGGGTCTATTTTCGATAAAGCCCCCAAGGAATTTTTACAGTCTCATCAGTTTGTGTGTGTCAAACAGGGCAGCTCTTCTGTGGTTGGCAAACATTAGCATGTCCTCTTCATAATCCCATCTATACCAAAAGTAAAGGGGCCCCATGTAAAAAAATCTTCCAGATAAAGCCCCTACTGATTCTGCAGATGTGGGCTTGCTCACTTCTGAGGTGCTGGAATCCTCTTAACCTACTCTTAGTGTAGCAGTTACCAAAAAACAAACTGTCTGTCCGAACTGTGTCCCGAGATACAATCTCAACTCCAGAAGCCAAGGAGTGAGTGGAAAACTCATGGAGCCCCTTTGCCCTTGGAAGCCTTTTCTCACGTGAGGACTTGTGTTGTGTACCTTGTGAATCATTTTTTTTCCCTGTGTGGCATGTGTGGGAGCACTGTCAGCCCAGTCAGTAGCCTCCACAGGTTACACCAGGATAAATAGCTGCAGAGCAACCTCTACATTTACTTGAACCAGAACTATTTATGGAGCCAAGATAGTTTCGGAAAACAATAAGCCCCATGGAAAACCTTACTTTTCTGCCCTTTGTGAAATATTTCCATAGTTAGTGTCTATCAATCATACAACAGTTCTATCCAGACGTTAAAAAGGGTGTCTGGGTAGGCGGTCTTACGTTGTTTGGTTTTGAGGTATTTTAAAGTTTTCATCGTGAATCCACAGTGACTATGCTTGTATTTTTAGAGAGGTGTAAAAATTGTGTCAGATTACTGTTTTCTTCAGCTCTTTATTCCTGTCACCTAGGAAGCTTCTACGGTAAAGCTGTATTGATCTTAATCCTTCTTGTGGACCATTTGGGCTATTGCCGCCATACCTTACTGTTACTCACTCCATACCCTTCCCTCTTTTTGGGGAAGGTAGGGTTATTATATATAAGAAATTCCAGTGGTCAGTTTCTTAGGAACCACTATAGTGACAGCTCTGCAATTAAAAGTAGAATAAATTGTCAGGAGTATTTTTGAGTGCTGTTGAATTATCAAAAATCAGTCATATGTTAGATGCTTCACTGAACACTGTTGGATATAAAGCTCTTTCCAAATTGTGAACCAGCTCTGCTCATTAAAAAAACAACTCCTGCCAATTTTGTCACACTGTATAGATAACAATATTAACTTCTATATTTTTTAAGTCCCGAAATACTGAAAATGAAGTCCTGGGATACTTTAACCAGTAGAAATTTGGCTAGTTGTACTGCAGCTGCTACACACCAAATTTTGTATCAAAATAATTTTTAAAAAGACTTATTATTTTGTCATAGCAGTTGCATTAAAAAACAGTGACAATTTTTCATCACTTCTGGTTTCACTCTCCAATGTGAATTAATGTGTTTTGCGCCTAATGACAGACTAGCCAGTTACCAAAACTTTAAGCGTAAACTGAACTTTTCTGAAACTGGGACATCTCAGGACCAAATTAACTTCATTTAACTGAGTAATAATTAGTTCCTCTTTTTAATACAGTAAAATTGAATTTGTTAAAGGAAAAACTCCATTCCATAATGCTCAGATTAAGAAAAAAGAGTTTTCTTATCCATATCTGGTTAGATAAATGCAACAAGATAAATTGCATACTTGCACAATATCGAGATTGCACGGAGTGGGTTTTCTAAACAGTTCTATTAAAAAACTTAAGTGAGAAAAGGACTTGATCTGGAATAACTGATATCACCAACTGCTCTTTAAGAGCAAAGATTGTTTCCAGGGAAGTCCTTAAGTCTTTTTTGTTTGCTTTAGTGGGAAGTTCACGAAGAAAAATTTATCTTCCTAAATAGTGTCTGCTGTAAGTGAAAAAACCTCATGGAAAACAGAATTAATGAAACTGTCCTATTTATATTAACACTTAATAAGGTCCCATAGAAACTAATATATATGGGGACTTTATATAGAATATATGCTTTACATACTTTCTTTTTAAAGATTCCTTCATGCCATACACCAATCACAGTCTTATCTATTAAATTTGGTAGGATGGTTCAAAACCTCTGTAGCATATTTTCTATTGAGTGCTATAGGATCTTTCTCTACAGTGTTATTGATTTACGTAATAACTGCTCAGTTCTATCTAATTCTCTTTTTTCCACTTTCAAAGGCCATGAGTTTAGGTCCTTCTTAAACAGCCTCGGTAGTGCTGAGTACTTGCAACTGCATCTGAATTAATTGGAGAAGTAGGTAGGGTTGGTTCCAACAAGAGTTCCACATACAATGTCAAATGTATGTGTAAAATCCACCATTTATGAAGATCTGGTATGTGGTAGTTAATATGCTATTGCCGCATTTGCCTTTATAACTAGCTGTATTTCTAGTGTTACAGAAAAATGTTGCTGGCACTCATTAGGAATGATCATATTGTTTCTGTCTTAAAGATTCAAATAACAGAAAAATAAATCAATACAAAATAAAACCATACTTCCAGCCATCACTTAGTGGCTAGTACAATGTTTCTCAGGAATGCAGGAGAAATAATTTTAAAACTTTTTAACATATTTTAAACAGTTTTCTTGGTAGCGCTCTTTTGTCTCTCTACAACTGGATAACCAGTTTACATATAGTTGAAAATGCCAGACAATTGGAAGAAAATAAAAATCTGCTTATTGAAAAAAATCTTCAATTTTTGCTGTTGAGTGTCTACAGGAGTTTAAACTCCTCTATTGCACATACATTTATCCTCTGTAAAGCATGCTATAGGCAAATATTAAAAACATAAAAGGTCAACTATTGTCCTGGACATTGTGTTGCAGGATATGTCTGAGTTGTTACATGGGACCATGATACAGAAGTACTTTAACTAGCTAGTTCTGCACCTGGAAACAGTTTGGCAGTGAAAGCAGAGAGCTGTACTGAAGCTAATGATATCATTTTTAAAAGCTGCAAGAACTTTCTCCCACTTCAAGGGAGATGTGCTGGAAGAACTCAACTAGAGGGAAGCAGCCTTCAATAAGTATAAAACTTTCTGTTTTGAGAAGGACGTCCACGTTCACAAAACCATCTTACACCCTGTACCTCTGAATGATCTTGTTTTACTGTCAGGTGACTCCCAAAGATATAATCCTGTCTGTATTAAAAACTATGGAAATTTTGTGGGTGGAAATTTGGAGCAAATGGGATCAAGAAAGTGTCTTGTCCCTTCCTCATTCAAACAATCCTGTCATCACTTTTCTGCACATATAAATTTAATTTAAATTCCACTGTCTGCAGTATAACAATAAAGATAGAATGTCATCCCACAGAATTCTCATAAGCATATAAACAAAAATCTCTAGGAAAAAAAGTCAGAAGTAGATTTTATGTATCCTTTTTGCACTTTTGAGTATAATAGTTCACTCTTTTTCAGGCCAAAATGATTCCCATATTTCTTTAGAATCTGGAGCCCTACATCATGAGTGTGAGTAATCTTTTATCATCTTGGGTTAAGATGGTTTATCAGCTACTGGATCTGCTACTACTTCAGGCACCTTTTAGAGGACCATTTACTGCTCACACATCACATCATCAGAATT
The DNA here is from genome assembly GCF_000700745.2 of Antrostomus carolinensis. Taxonomy (NCBI): domain Eukaryota; kingdom Metazoa; phylum Chordata; class Aves; order Caprimulgiformes; family Caprimulgidae; genus Antrostomus; species Antrostomus carolinensis. The sequence continues at coordinate 77,182 of NW_010287625.1, forward strand.
TATGAGAGGAGGAGCAAAGAAAAGAATAATGCCACATCTTGAGGGAAAGAAGACGACATTTGTCTGAAAGGCTGGCTTTATTTTTGAAATGGCAGCTGTTTGGAACTGTTGACAGATTGGGAGTGTTGGAAATTGTCCCGGGCCAGATGGATTAGTGATCTGGGTTCAGGTGAAGTGGTCAAAGGTGCTTTATAAATGCCATTTCCCACATAGCTATCACCACTACATAGTAGGATAGGTAACAGTTATTTTTATAGCATGTAATTGAGTTATTTTGGATAAGTCCCACATAGGTCAGAGGTATGTACTTTTATATAGTCTTCCTCCCCTTTTGCTGCAGCAATTGCAGTAATTTGAGACATTCTTACTACTATTCCTAATTGAATTAGGATGGGCTGAAGGCAAGATATCTAGGGAGTGGTGGTATAGAAATAGCTCTTTTAGTCAAGAAATCTTTTTCAGTCTTTTTCTCTCTATTATTTCCTGTGACCTGAATACATTGATCAGATTAATGGATAAGTTGTAAAGAATTTTCCAAGGAACAGAAATGAATCAACTAAACAAGAACTGGAAAAGGGGGGAAACAAGGACTTTGGTTTATTCATGAGAATTTGATATTTTCACTTCTCACACACTATTCTGCTGCATTTTATTTATATTATCATGCATGTTTCCAGAGAACAAGTAAGTTTTAATTTAATTTAAATGGAAATAATGGAAAATGGAAAAACTTTCTCCCTCCATGCATACATAACATGAAATATATAATTCAGTCAATTGAATATAGTACAGCAATAAAAATAATTGAAGACACATTTTTTTACTGCCTGCTTGGATTGAACCGATATCCCTCAACTGTCTTGTGTGATAACTGCAAAGTCATAGGTTTTTTTCCACAGCATCCCTCCAATCACTGATGGTCTGAAGTACATCTCAGAAGTAGAGGTTAGAGCCTCATCTGGCTCGTTAGCCTCCACTTGTGGCAAAATCCTTGGAAATGCTTGACAGAAAGCTCTGTCAAGCATTGTCCTTACCTTCACAGGTAACTGAGTTTCTTTTGTGAATAGTTGCTTATGTAAATTAAAATTTTTTAATGTCAGTTTTCTGCCAATAAAACTTAGTTGTTAAAATCCATGGGAACAGTGAAAACAAAAGATGAGGAAACTTCTGACAGGAATTCAGTACTGTAGTTTAAGTAACTATCCAGATCCCTCTCTGGTTTGACACTGAACACACCAGTTGCTAGTTAGTTTATTCACAGGTGATTAGTGGAGAGTCCCCACACTGGTCCTGAACTATTAGTTGTCAAAACACAATCATTTTCCCAGTAAGCTATACCTAAGTCCAGCGTGGTAGAAAGAAAAATGACACCAGTCAAAGGTGTGAGGCACAACACAGAGCAAATCAAACGGTTGCTATACATTTTGTTTGCATCTGGCTGCTTTGAAGTCATGCATCTATAACATAGTAATGTTCTGGGAAGGGCTCATACATCTGCTGTTGAACTGAGAAAAACAGTATTTTCACACAACTGTAATGAACAGCTTGGAAAACATAATTATATGTCTTAAATGCACTTCATTCTTTCTGTATGATTTTTTTTTTTCTCAGCTCAGTTTGAAAATAGTACAGAAAATCTTCTGTCTGACATTCTAGAATTCAATTTCAAACCCTGTCTCAGAAGGAAGATTGTAGTTTTCAAGTTTTCAGGAACATGTCTTTCCCTGCTTTCACTACACAGGTGGCAAAAATGCTAAAAAACCTCAGCCATTATTATTCTGAATCATTAGAGTATGTCAAATAATCTGTGATGCAAAAATTGCTATAGCAAATGTATACTTTTGTTCAAAAACTGAAATAAACAGTTGACATCATATTTCACATGCTAGACAAGGCTGGTTGGGCATAATGTAGTAATCTATGGAAACTGAGCAATTTTCAAACTGACATATATGACAGACTACTTTAGGCTGAGAATAATTTTGAGAATAGGAGATTTAAAATATATTACTTAGACTTTGTTTAACGGTTATTAAATACTATACATAATTAAACTGAATTAATCTGATTAGACTTGAAAGGAGAAGAGTTTCCAGTTAGCTAAAGTTTTGCTGGGCCCATTCTGAACATGCGAGTAAACATTAACCTTTTGTTTGAGCAGCTGACCCTTAAAAAGATGCTCCACTGAGAGATCATATCATATACAATATAATCTAACCATAATCCTGACCACTGAAAGGTCAAGAATTTCCATCATCTTTCAATGTTAGTAATACCTTAGGGAGATTTTTCTCTGTGTTTCTCAAGCAAAACCATGTTTGGTGAGTTTCCTCTTCTTTTTCTTCTATTTTCTGAATCTCAAATTATTAATTGCATATACAGTAAAGCTGAAGGAGGTCCAAGAAAATATTCTGCACTTCAGACAGGATTTAACTTTTTCCATACAGAATATTATTCTCAAATAGAGGAAAATTCTATGTTATTCAGTGGCAATATTGTTCAGTTATGACAGCAGGATTTGCATATACGCATATCTATATAACATATACACACACATCTGTAAGTGTACATACATCTGTATGTATGTTATGGGTATGTAGTCTATATTCTGAAAGTCCGTGAGAACTCCATTCTAAACTGTTTAGAAATTGAAACCACGTTATTTTGTTTACCATCAGATCACTCAAAATTCTCCCATAAGCAGAGATTTTTTATTGATTTTATGGTTAAACTCTCAAACTTCTTTTTGGGTCAAATAATGCTTGTGTTTCTCTGGAAAAGGCACATCAATGGGACCAGGAGCACCATGAAGCACTGTTCTCAAGGCACAACATTAATAGCTTTCCAAATTGCATGAAATAGTAGAATTTGTCTAAGCAGAAGTTTCAGGAATTTACATATTTCAAACAAGAAAACATATCCAGGTAATGAAATATGATATGTGTGCCATGCTGGGCACTGAGCTGGGTGTGAAAAACATGGGAGTGTCTTGCTGGCTCTCTCTCTCTTTTTTTGTTCTTAAGCAGGTCATCAGGCTCTTCTGGACCTTGATTTCCTAATCTGTTTTTAATCTTCCTTTACTTCAGATGTCTTTCTTTCAGGGTAAAGATTATATTAAATTATTTGTTTGAACAGTACACAGCACTTAAATCCCAGTGAATACCTGTGAGCACACTGATAACTATACTATAAAATCCTTACACAATGGTTTCCTCTGCCTCTCATTTTAATGTTTGGTGTTGCATCATATTTGGTGTTGGCAGATTAAAGCATGAGTGTTCTTTTATTTCCTTAATCAATAGCCCAAGAACACTTCCTTCCAAATATGCAATAGCTACAAGGTGATGATCTGCTTGGCAACCAGGCACATGAGAACATGTTCAAAACCCAACAGGAATCAAGTGCTAATTAAAAGAAAAAGAGGAAAGCTATTAACGCTGCAATGACCTTATCCATAGACTTGAGAAGGGACAGATGAAGATTCATTGAAACTATATTTCTCAGGGCTACTGCAAGCAGAAAAAGACAATACATAGTTAGCCATCTTTTCAGGTGGGTGCTTAATAATAATAGACTTTATGCCTCTTAAATCTGCTCCCAGGACTGTTTCAATAGTTATATAATGTGCATACATATTAGGGAGGAGTGTCTGGCATCCCTGCTTTTTTTTCTCTTTCTAACCAACTGTCTGAACCTTAAGCTAGAGTGCTTGGCTGCACTCCTTCTGGGCCACGATGATAGCATTTCTGGCTGCACTTCAAGAGAAGGGGTGGAGAACAAGTTAACCAGAATACCTCATGGCCTGACCACTTCACTAGCATGTGAAAGATATGGGTTCAAGCATTCTCCGCTTGAAGAAAGCACAAAACTCCTAATTGCTGGATGAGTTAGTGGAATATAATGTAAAAGAATGGATAATGAAGTGTTCAAGTGCTTGTATGTTATCACATCTAACTTCATAGAAGATTAAGGTGGAATTGTTATGGCAGTCTGCCTAAACTTGGACTACAACAGAGCACTATGCAGGATATAGTACAGGGTTGCCGCTCCAGAGCAGGCACTTCCAATCATGTAGAGAGCTTCCAGGCTCTCTGTTGATACAAAGATGATATATATATTAGACTGTGTTAATCTTGTCCATGTGTAAAAAAATATTAATCACACAAGACAATAAAACAATGATGGCCTGTGATTGGTTATGGTCATTTCAGCTGATATAATAGTGTAGGGCTTTTTGTTGCTATTGTTCTAACATTTTTTAAGTAATGGAACAATACAGGAGAAAGAGCAGGGATTTGGAAAAGTTAAATGTTAAAGGAACATGACTTTCTGATGACTGATCATCTTTACAGCTCACCTTCAATGATTTCAGTATTTTGCATGTACAAAATCTAATAATTGTATCGCTGTATGGCCAAGATAGTTTTACTCCTTATATAGCCAAATAAAACAAAGCAAAGTATTTGTACAAATGCAGTCAATTTCCCTAGAATTACTTACAATCTACAGCCATGATCAGTATAGGAGCAAACTTCTCTCATTATCAGATAGATACAATATCAAGGACCCAGTTCTGCTACCTTTGCATAGAGCAATGGTTTAGCCTGGGAGCAGCATACCAGAGTATCATGGTACTATCAATACGTTTAAGTAAAGCACATGTTGAGCTGAATCAGGGCCCTTCCTTAGATGTGAAGGTGAGAGGTGTCATATATACTTTTGCATTTGCAACATCTAATTTAGCTATATTCCTGTGGTCTTAATGTCCTGAAGCCATAACAGAAATAGAAAGACTTCTGGCAGGCTCCAGTGAAAATATAAGGAGGATATCCAAAGGCTTACTATTTATTTACACACCTAAACATAAATAATCCCCTTGTGTACCACTTTCACCCATAGGCTAAAACACATAGTTTTACACTAAGGTTATACTTGTCCTCATGTTTTGGAAACATATTCTGTCTTTTAAGATTTCCAATTAATTTCATTACAGCTGTGGATTTATAGACCCCTCCACTTTTGAAGAATTCAAAAATTTCTTAAAACTTAAGATTGTTTTCATTTGCATAGAGCAAGAATTAAGTCTGATCTAAAAAAAGTCCACTACAGTGTCTATATATACATACAGACACACACACACAACTCTCATGAATATTTGATAAGGTATAACTTGGTATTCCAAAGGCTAAAATAATAGAACTGGCAAACAAGAACTTCTTATTCTGAACACAGGTGAGAGGTGTATCACCTTTACATGCACCACTTGGAAGAGTTTTGAACTAATATTAATAGATATGTTGAAATTCAGTATCAGATCTAATTAAAATTTGAAATTTACTAAAATATCTGTTCAATTTAGTTTAAATCTCTTCCTCTTTCATATTCCTCTTCCAGTCCAACCCCAGAATGCTGTAGGAAGTGTAAGCTTGCATAAATGATTTCTAAAACCAGGAAGCTGAGACACTGGGGACAAGATCTGTGTAAGCATTCAAACTGCTGGACATTGAATCTATATAGGGATCCATTCCTAGCCTAATTAGGAATAATGATAATTTCAAAAGAAAACTTTGGGGCTTTTATTTGCATGGAGGATTACTCAAACATAGTGGTGTTGGCTCAGCACAACACCCTTCTGCAGCAGTGGTGTTATGTTTTAGAGAAGTGAGTCTTATTGCGGTGGCATCTGCTCTATTAATTCCTGGCTGATCTGAAAACCTGCATGGACCATAGCAACTGAGATATTTGACCATTCTACTGTCATATCCACCCGAAATCAAGAAATGTCTGCTCCCTCAAGGGTCCCAAAAGGCCTAATCAAGAGAATTAGACCATTTGTTTCTAAGTAAATGTCATATTTAAAAAGTCAGTCTTGTTTTAGAACCCCCTCTTTGAGCTGTTACTTGCTTGGCAGGATCACCACTGGGCAGAGTTATACCATTTTAATGCACCTTCTGTTATGGTCTCCTTGCAAACAGATGTGTGCCATAGTGTTTGAACCTTTTATGCTGTTGGAACCAAGAAACCAGATCTCAGACTCAAGCAGTATCTCTTTTAGGCAAGGGGTGCAATGAGGACTCAAGGGGTGTCATTGTATCACTCCATCTGTAACCTATCACACCTCCCTGATAATACAGAGGGGGAAGCTGAGACATTTCCATAGGGAAGTCCTCCACCTCTGTGTGAAGGTTGCAGTAAAACTGAAAGTGAAACATGGTCTAGAGAATGCTAAGATTTTGCTTTGGTCTCAGTCTTTCCATTAACTCATTATTCATACTTGCCTAAAATCTTGCTGAACAATCTTAAAAAAGGTAAAGAATAGCACTTAATTGAAAGATCTAGTCTCATAAAAATGCCATTTACTAGATAGACTTCAGCCTGAAACCAATGCTTTACTTTCTGCTGGTTCATGAACCAAGTACAGAATTGAACTTTTCCTAACTTATCCTGTGTGAAAGCAGAACTGAGTCCGGAGATTATTTGTTCCCTATTGTTCCACAGACTTTCTGTATTAGTTTGATGAGTTGTTTAAAGTTGTTTAAACTCTATTCCTTTGAGGCCCTCACTGGATCCAATGTCTAAGTTTACCAGTGCCCTGTCTGGTTTAGACTGTAGGCTCTCTGGACTGTGGACTGCCTTTTCTGATAAATCTCTATACAGCATCGACATCTAGCACAACGCAGTGTGATTACTTGTCTGGAAATCTTAATATAAAATTATCTAATATAATACAAACATAAGGAGACATAATACCATGTCATATCACATCAATGACTGGAGATAAATGGAGTCATTCTACAGCACTCTATGTGGAGACCCTGCAGAGACCATTCAATAAAGAGGGAATATAGAAATGCAAAGTAATCTTAAATTTTCCAGAGCTATGGGTTTATTTCTTCTCCTTAAATGGCCAGTAAGGAAGACGAATAGGATGAAGGCCATAAAACATGAATGCACTTTTTAATTGAAAAACATGCAGTAAACTAGCTGCCCCTTTAGGATCAAAGATGCTATTAAAATGAAATATTATTACTGTTGTTGGAAGGTTTTATTAGTAACATTTACCAATAGCCCTTCTTATAAGGGAAATTGCTGTAAATACCTAGCTGACTTACAAGCAACTATATTGGTCAAAATATCACATGGCTGACCAACCATTACCTTCTGCTGTTCTCTTTATCTATTCTATTTTATGCCATTGAACCTAGGCTGTAGAAAATATTTTTTCAAACAAGGATGTAGTATGTCCTCTGATATATGGCTCAGGTAATAGCAGAGCTGCTAATGTTAAGGAAAATTTACCTCTGTAATAATTTAAGATTCCAGTCACTCATTCCTCTCACTGTGTAATTTCAAGGACTAAACAAACCTGAAACTCTGTCTTCAGAAGGTATAAGACATAGTAACACCCTGCATCTCTTTGCCCCATCCCATCAGCAGGCTGTCTTTGGTAGAATTATGCCAGATGCCTCTGGGTTGATATTAGTCATTCTGCAAAATTGAGATAGAGACAAATTAAGGGAAAACTGTTAGACAGTATAGTCCCAGGGACAGCCTAAAATAAAAATAAAACTGTATTAAAAATAAATGACATTTTGGAACCTTTCAAATTTCCTTTATAGTCTTGATGACTGATGTCATCAAGGTGCTAATATGCAAATATCTGAAGAAGAAATCCTTTCCCAATGACTATTCGCACCTTCCTGGAATGGAAATCTGTAGCTGGCTTTTACTTCTACCCATTTCTCTTTTGTTATTGTGGGGGTGTGACTTCCTGGTGCTCCTGGAACCTGTTCAGTACTGAGATGTTTCAGGTTGGCAGCTGTTTTGCAAGGAGATTGTCTTGTGTGCTTACCTAGCTAGGGAAGTTGCTTCTGCACTTTTTTATGGTGCAGAGGTTAAGAGGCAGAATCATGAAATGAGGGTGCATTTCTTCTGGATCTGATCCCTCTCCTCTCTCTTTCCAAGCCTTGTCTTTCTGTCTCTCCTAATCACAGGACTAGAAGATAATTCAAGTTGGGAGGGACCTCAGGAAGTCTCTAGTCCAGCTTCCTTCTCAAAGTAGGCTCAGCTTTGAGGTCAGATCAGGTTATTCAGGGCTTTTTTCAGACAGATATTCAAAACTTGCACTGCATCTTTTCCATATTGGGTGACCCAAAACTGCACTTAGTTTTTAGATGTGGTCCCATAAATACTAAGTAAAGGACTTCATTCATTTCCCTTGATCTACTGTCTATGTTCTTGGTGCTACAGCGCAGAATGCTATTGGTCTCCTATGCTGCCAGGGCACATACTACTAGCTCATGTCCACCTTGCTACCAAGACCCATAAGTCATCTCCTACATAGATGCTCCTTAGCTAGTCAGTCCCTAGCCTGCATTGCTGACCGTTCGTTTCCAGATGTAGGACTTGGCATTTGTCCTTGCTGAGTTTCAGAATGCTACTGTCGGCCCATTCCTCAGTCTGTCTAGGTCTCTCAGGATGGCAGCTCTGCCCTATTGACTGGTCCTCCCAGTTTTGTGTCATTTGCAAACTCAGTGATCATGCAGTCCATCACCTCTGGCAAGTCCCTGTTAAAGATCAAGGTCAAGTCCAGAACAAGACCCCTGTTGTACTCATCATCAGCTTCTAGGCAGGGTCAGTCTATTATCCACTTCCTTCAAAGCCTGATTAATTAACTAATTTTTTTACCCATCTAGCAATCCATTTATCAAGAACACATTTTCCATGTTGAGCCTTTTACTACTATGGTAGTGGTAGAGGCTATTCTTGTTTCCCTTTGACATCCCCTTGATATCTCCATTTGAGCTTTGACTCCTTTTTGCACTGGAGCTCCTCCATGAGTTTTCTGCTTCAACAAGCTGGTCTCCTGATATGTCCACTTGCTTTCCTGTGTATTGGGAAGGACCATTCCTGTACTTGGAGGACATTGTCTTTAAGGATCTGCAAACTTTTCTAAGTTACTCTGCTCTTTGGTGCTCCTTCCCATGGGATTCCATCTACCAGTTTCCAGAATAAGCTTAAAATTGCTGTCCTGAAGCTCAGGATTTGTAATCTACTCTCCTTACTTAGGATCTTGAACTTCTATTTCATGGTCACTACAACCAAGGCTGTAACTGATTATTACACACCAATCAGTTCTGCCTTGTTAGTGAATAGCAGCTGCAGTGTGTCATCCCTGGTTGGTTCATCTAGTACCTGTACCTGTTTATGTCCTGCCTTGTTGTCCTTCCAGCACATAACAGGAAAAGCAAAGGTCCCCATAAGAACTAGGGTCTGTGATACAGAGACTTTCTGAGTTGGTTAATCACAGCTTAATCTACTTCCACATCCTAAGGAGGTAGTCTAGACCCATAAGCTCTCAACCAGATTGTCATCCATCTTAGAGGAGCTCCATACATCCAAGCTCCTACTTCGCTTAAAGGGTGACAACCCCCCTTGTCTTCCCTGTCTCTTTGTACTGAATATTGTGTATTCAGCCATCACAACCTTCCAGTCATGTAAGCTATACCACCACACCTGAGTTAACACAGTGATTATGAAATTTGGTGAACAGAAGTAAAGCTCTGGTTTCTCTCTCTTTTTTCCCTGGCTGTGTGTATTTTTGTACACACTCTTCTAATTCATAAATATATAGCAAACCTCTTAATGATATTTTAGTTTTCCACTGTAGAAGATTTTTGTTATTTTCCTCTTTCCTACCATGCAAACTCTACAAAGGCCACTGACAGCTTTTTCTTTCCTAATGAAAAAGATAACTAATCCAATGCAATTAGCTATGATAGTTTTTCCATGTTTTAAAATATTAAAAATTGTTTAAAATGTGTAGTCATTAATGCATTGTATTGCAGTTTTCTAAAAATAATCTACTAAAATAAATCTCTCAAAAGTTGTTGTCATGCATGTAACTGTACTTGGTCTACATTTAATGTATTTAACCTTTATACATTTACATGTTTCTCAGCCACCTGTTGTTGGTTTCAGTTGGCTAATGATAGGTTTGTGTGCAACACTTGACGTATTAAGCATAATTTTCTCTATTAACAGTTTTACCTTAAAATATTTCAAAGGATGTGTGTATCTTACCAGACAAAAATAAAAAAGGCAGCTCCTGGCACTTAGATCAAAAGTGTCATTAACAAATGTTAGTGATCAGCTAATTTTAATTATTCTGCACTTGGGACAGAGGTTTGGAATTGAAATGGCAGAAAATGGGGTACTAATAGATGATCTCTGGAGGTCATGGCCTCCTTCTGGTTTTATGAAGTACAAATACTAGGCACTCAGAATTAATAATATAGTGGCAGCTCTTTTTAGTTTGACAGTATAACCTATCTTTTCTGCACTAAAATCACAAGATGATCAAACATGAAAACTTTGCAGGCAGCAACATTTTGCAGCACTGGATTTGCTAACTTTCCCTGCTTCATATTTTATAATGCTCCTCAAGGCTAAACAAAATGAAATTATTCTGTCTTTTGTCTGTCTGTCCTTACTGTTCTCACAATGAAGTCACTAACCATGAAATTAAGTCTACAAGTAAAGTTCCCAAGCAGAGAGTGTGAGCAATATGAATAATGTATTGCTCATAACTTAAACTGAGTCAAATGCACTGTCTATAGATATCACTGCAGAAAAAGTGCAGTAAGAATAAGAAATTCTCACAGTGGCCGAGTTCGTTATTAATGGAATTAAAACTGTCATCAGACATGGTAGATTCATAATTGTATTTCTGAGTTATTCCCATTCCAGAATAATGACTGCAAACTGAATATTAAGCATTATTGAAGCATTTATCCCCTTCATGAAAATGAATAGTATTCAGTATTATTGCAGATTTGTATGAATGCCAAATGCTTTTAATGTTTTCTACATAATCTGTAACTAATCCTCTACCAAATTGATAGCTTTCTCTGTTCAGTCTCATCATCTCAGCAACAGAATTCCTCAGCCTACCCAGGAAATGGGTGCCAATGGCAAGGGGTCAATTTTCTACTGCTTTTGTGGACATTTGGACTACTGAAATGTTTATATTCCACCTCAGTGGTGTTATCAGCTACACTGGAAACTCACTATAAACAAGTTTATATTGATATGTGAGAGTTAATAATTAGCTAGTATTTATTCATGAAACATTCATGGGCATAATTCTGTTTGGTAAAAACATTATTTTCCCTAATTGTCAATCAATTGGTTTTGAGTTTATGAAGACAATATCCAAAAATTCTGGAATCTGAAGTATTTATTGTACATTTTAAATATAAATTTAAGCTATTTCACCTAATTAATCCTGTGCTTAAGCGAGGCTACTGATCAAGGTGATTCTGATAGCTCAGGTTACCATAGACAGAATCACAGAATCACAGAATCATAGAATGTTAAGGATTGGAAGGGACCTCGAAAGATTATCTAGTCCAATCCCTCTGCAGAGCAGGAACCTAAATGAGATCACACAGGAAGGTGTCCAGGCAGATCTTGAATATCTCCAGAGAAGGAGACTCTACAACCTCCCTGGGCAGCCTGTTCCAGTGCTCTGTCACCCTCACTGTAAAGAAGTTTCTTCTCAAGTTTAAGCGGAACCTCCTGTGTTCCAGCTTAGAGCCACTGCCCCTTGTCCTACCATTGGGCATCACTGAGAAGAGCCTGGCTCCATCTGCCTGACATTCGCCCTTTACGTATTTATAAACATTAATGATGTCTCCCCTCAGTCTCCTCTTCTCCAAGCTAAAGAGACCCAGCTCCCTCAGCCTTTCCTCCTAAGGGAGATGCTCCACTCCCTTAATCATCTTTGTGACTTTCAGATACACCTCTTCTTGTCTGCTGGCCATATGCATAGCCCAGTCAGACACTGCAGACAAAAACGTTTTCAGCTTGATGTTTGAGTCATTCAAGATTTCATCCTCCCTTTGCATAAGCTAGCACTATAACATTCTCTTAACCCTTTCACATTTTAAATTGTAGATGAGAAATGAAATACCAGACATGAAGCCCTGGAGCTCTCTTCATTCACAAAGGAAAAAAATGATTATGATCAAGAAAAGGGACTGAGAGTGTTTTTATATATTAAATAAAAAACCTAATAATGATTCTCAAAGAGAAAGAAAGTTACAAGAAAATACTGCAGCTGCTTAGAGATATTGATAATAAAGGACATAAGAAAAATTTGAGAGAACAGAGAATTGGTGACAGGACAGAAATCAGCTTGGATATAAAATGAAGGACAGGAAATTGTTTAGATGCAGCACAGGTGAAGCAAGATAAATAATACAAAAAGGAAAAAGATATCCTCAGCTATATATGAATATTAAGGCTCTTTCCTATAAAGCAAAACACAAAGAAATTTACTTAGTAGCACAAAACTTTCTCAAAATTATCAAGATAGGGTGATTAGTGAAACTTTTCAGTGCCCATTCCAACAACAGTGCAACAGAGTTCTTGAAACAAAAGTGTGTCATCTCGTATATCATATAATTGTCAGCACAGTCAGATACCAATCCTGACCATTGTGCATGATTACAGTACAAATAGAGAAGGATAAAAATGGTAACAGTAATAGTTAGAAGCCAACTTTGAAATCCTTACCACTTTTACTTTGTAAACTAGTACCTCTGGACATGCAATGTAGAAGTGGGAAATAGCAAAAATATATTAGTATCTTGCCATTAGTATCTTCTCCATTTATCATGTGTAAATTACATAGAAATCCTTCCTGGTTGCAGGTCACACGTGTTATATTCTGATCTTGTTGTGATTCATTATTTTGTTACAAATAAGGAGGATTACTCTGGATATTCAGTTGCTGGAAACCATTATAAAATGCCCATATCTAATATTTATGCTTCCTAGATGAGTTTCTTTTCTTACTAGTAGGTCGACTGCTATCTTTCATATCTTTAAGTATCCTATATTAAATCATCCTACTCTTTTTGGAAATGCCAGTAAAAGATTAATAGAAGCGGGCTCTGGTTTAAACCTCATACCCGTGTTGAAATACTGAGGTAATACTCAGGCTGTCTCCCTCATGCTTTTTCATCTCCTAGTGTCTTTTCAACTAGAAAGGGATGTTAGTATTATACCACTAATATGACTATCATTCTTCATTTGCTACATAACTTTGATATCATGTTGTCATTAATAAAGTTTTTGTCTCAGGGACCATCCTGGGAATATTTTGAAATGGCAATAGTAATGGACAATGCTGCAAAGCATACCATCTGGTTGAAGGTCAAAGGCTTAAATCAGAAAACGGTATATTGCTGTTTGTCAACCATTAACTCCACTAACAATTTTCTTTGGTGACTTTTTAGTTTTCGTTAAATTTAATACTGAGTTTTATGCCAGAAGGTAGAAAACATCACCACAAAACTGGTGCAAAAAGACCAGATTCTTCAGTGAAATACCGTAAAAGATATAGAAATGGAAAATATTATGAAAGATAAAATAGCTTATTTCCCCAAATAGTGTCTGTATTTTCCATTACAGTGCTTCTGTTCTAAACCTTTTCATAACACAAAATAAACACTTCTCAGGCAGCCTCTGCCTGACCCTAAGATGGGTGCTTTTTAGCACGGATGTGGTGCCTTTTCCTTATGCAGCTTGAAAAGCTTTGAACATGGTAATTACAAAGCCACGTAAATGTGAGCTGGGATTACTAGTAATAATACCAAAGGTCTTAATTCCTCTTTTTTTATTAGACTTTTCAGGGAAAAAGGAACTTGATATGCTGTCTTCCCAAAACAAATGGGAAGCAATGAAGAGATTGACTGCTGTTCCTTATCTGAAGATTGAGTTTCAAGTGCTACATAGATTGAAGCATAGAAGACAGGCTTGAGAATAAAGCAGAATTTAAATTTTCCTTCTATCTTCCAATTTGATTCCAAATTTCTGGTCTTAGATGATTTGAAATAAGAAAATCAAAGCCTAATACCATGGTAGTTGCTTGGATAACAGAATAATTCAAATATAATAGGGTAAGGAAAAGCAAGGCTTCTAGGGAAATGTAGCTTATCTCAGTGTATACTTTAGAAGTTTATGTCTCCTACTGGAGCCTGATGCATAAAAAAGAGGAGTCTTGAGTACTAAGATGATTCCTTTCCTTTTGGACCAAAAAAAAAAAAAAAAAAGCAGTGGTAAAGAAGTTAATATTGTCTGGGCTAAGAGAATACAAACTTTCATGCTGTGACTTTAGTATTTTTAAATTCTAATTAGTAGGAGATAAAATGAATAGGTTATAATAACCCATAATGATACTGATATGCAGAGTTTTTTATAAGTTTTGTCTTTCATTTATTTCGTCCTCGTAAACAAATTAGTTCATTTTTTCTGGCATTAAACATGTCTCACATACATTCTGCCTCTCGAACATTTTAAAATATGAGCTGATGCAACACTGACCGATCTGTGGTGTTGATAAGTTCACATCATTTAAGCATAAGAAAGTACATGTCCTTCAAACTACCCCATATTGTATGTGTGAACGACCATGTAGATGCGAAACCAGTAGGCAGTCTCTGCAGAGTATAATATTACAAGGCCACCTAACAGACACATAGTGTTCCCAGCTTGTGTTGTGAATTTTGTGAAGAACAATCTCGAAAAACTGCTTCTTCCATTTCTGCCTCCTGGGAACTTTGCCATTAGCAGTTTTATGAATCTTTGACAAGGAAAAGTTGATCCCCTAGTGATCTTGCTTAACATCTATAAAAAAAAAAAAAGAGAGAGAGAGAGTATATATATATGTCCCTTCCTTATCTCCCAAACATTAAACAGGAATACATGTGGATGATGTGGAATAGGTGTAGGAAGTTGAGAATGATGCATGAAATGAAAATGCATGTCCAGTGCACAGAAAAGTGGGCCTTTCACTACTATGTGTGAGTAGAAATCAAATTGCCAGTAAGTATCTTGCCTGAAAAAAAATCCATGCTCCAGTAGGATGACTGCTTAAATGGGGCTTAGCATTATTAATATTTCTAATTGCCCACCAGTGATTCTGTAAGTGCCTTTCTACTATTAAAAATCAATCCATGATTTTAATGAGACAGAAAAGTTGGTTCAGTTAATTCCAGCTGTGTTTTTTCTTTAGCCTGGGTGGCACTGGTTAATAGAAGAGCAAGTATAGTTTCTCTGCAGGTGAGCTGTCTTTTTTTGTTTAATGAATTGCTCCCTCTTTTCCTTCTCTCTCCCCTATGACAGAAGACAGCTTATCAACATCTGCTAAAGTAGCAGAGAAAATGTTTCTGGCAGTGGTAGATGCAAAGAGAACTACAGATCTACAGCACTCTTGATATGCATACCTAGCAGTGGTGTTAATATCATGACTCCAATTAACTGTTCCTTTCTATCACACTCCCCCACCTTCCTTTTTTTTTTTTTTCCTGTGTCGTTTTCAGGCCAGTGGCTATGTGTAAACAGGATGTGGGAGCTATACTGAAATGTATTCAAGTCCTGTACTTCTCCATCCTCACCTCTGGCTGCCGTGTGCATCCTGCCTGGAACATCTGCTTCAGATAAATGTAGGGAGAGTTCAAGCTGTGCAGGGAAGGGCACAGCCTGGAGTTCTTCAGCCAGGTTTCTCTTGTTGTCTTTATTTTTTACCATTTAAAAAATATGGAAAAAATATTTTACTTTTAACTGGAGGGCAAATTTCCTAAAAAACTACCACTGTTTAATATTTGTAAATAACATACTGGCATATTTAAAAATAGAAAGATATTCTAAGCCCACTAAGAATAACACAACTTACTGTTTGTTTACTTATTAGTTCTAATGATGCTAACCTAAAGGTGCACATTCACACACTGTTGATATCCTTGATGTAACTTGAGATTGATTTTCATGGTTGGCAGTGCACTTTTTTAAGAATTGCCTCTGGTAATCCAGCTAAAATAGATCATAGGGCTTTAAAGCACAATCACACCAAATGGATTTCATTACAGCTTGAAAACTGAAAGCCAGAATCATGGAAATATTTGCTACTTCTCAGTAGACTCCACTTCAGGCAGTCTGGGAGATCCATACCAACTGCCATGCAGACTGCCTCAAGTCTCTGCACTGCCTGCCTGAACTGCTCTGCTCCCTGGAAGGTGGGGCAGCTCTGGCTGAAGAGGTGGGGAAGTGTTTATGTGACTGCCAGTAGTGCCAAATGGGACATCTCTGAACATGAGAGCAAATCTATATTTAGACATCCTGGGAACTCTGTGGTCTAAAATGGCAATTTAAGAGTTTCTACCACCAGGTAGCCCTAAGAATATGCAGCCAGTGCGTCTCTCATTGGCAAAATTTGGACGAGCCTATCCATGGCCATCATCGCAGTCAACTAAGTAGACAGCCTTATTTTTCATATTAACTCTACTGATATAGAAAAAACCCCAATGTTTAAATCTTTCAATGTTCAAAAAAGTTATAATATCCTTACTTATTCCAAGAGTAACAGAGAGGGAGGTACATTAGGACTGCTAGAAATACCATCATGACCATACTCACAGAGGCACATGGATATGCACATTCAACATGTTGGTTCTAGACACAGTAAGAGTGGTCGTTGAGCTGTTGCTGCCACTGAGGAAGGCATAAAAGTGCACCTTTACTTACACCTGAGAAAGGAAAGAGAACTCTTTTCCCCTGCTACTTGTCACCAGCTCTCTTCCTGTTCTGGCCAGACCTCTAACCCTTCTTGCTGCCCCATCCATGTAGCATAAGAAATCAATTCTGTCCATAGCTCTGAGGAGGCTTTGAGCCAGTACTGCCTGTGCATACATGTTCACACACACACATGGATGCACACGCACACAGAAATGAGCAAAACAGGAAGAGGGCTCTGCACATAAGGGAGACAAAGACTCACAATTAGAAAACAGGTAGAAAATAACAAACACAAGACAATAACAAGTCTCCATTTCTACTTTGACTGAACAAGGACAGACATTCCAGAGATAATAAAGGATGAGTAGAGACTTTAACAGGCTTTTGAATGAACCCTCCATTTAACTCAGTACATATCTCAGGCATTTTTGGTCTGAAGCTACTGTATAAGTGTTTTGATCAATTCATCTGACCAAACACAGCCATCTGCAATATCACTGTCTACATCTGGATTAAACATCTATTCTGCCTTTATAGTGAATCAAGAGAACCACTTCTGGGGTACCATTCATCTCCTGTTAAAGCAGATCTTTAATAAGTTCAGTGAACATCCAATTAAATATGTCTAGCCTCAAGGTGCCTGTTTTTCTCCAGGAACAAAAGCCAGACCTAGATAGCTACATAGGAAATCTTTTAAAATATCATAGAATCATAGAATCATAGAATGGTTTGGGTTGGAAGGGACCTTAAAGATCATCTAGTTCCAACCCCCCTGCCATGAGCAGGGACACCTTACACTAGATCAGGTTACTCAAAGCCTCATCCACCCTGGTCTTAAACACTTCCAGGGAGGGGGCATCTACAACCTCTTTGGGCAACCTGTTCCAGTGTTAGAGCTCTTACTTAAATATTAGTGACTCTTACACTTTTTGATGTTAATTTAATAAAAATTTTAAGGAAAAGAAGTATTCTTAAATGAATGAAATAAACTTGAAATATTGTATATTAATTTAAAAGTACCTTTTTAAATATCTTGCAGGTGCTTTGTGTAATTTCTTTTTCTGTCATTATATAAGGGGGGTTTTGGGGGTGTTTTTTCCCTCTTCTGGCAAAAGAGTCACTGAATAAAGCACCTAGTGTTGGTTAGAGATTAGATTCAAAATTACAACAATCTTATTCATTCAAATATTTTCTGACATATGTAGCAATCACAAAGGTCTCACCTTTTTTCCACAGAGAAAGGCAAAACATCAGTGGAAGCAAGACATTTCAATTAATAATACCATTGTGAGCTGGAAAGTGACTCAGGTACACTTATTCACCTGAACTTCCTGAGAAAGCATGGCTGATAAGACTGCCATTTGGAGCATAAATGCAAAAGCATGAAGTCTGATAGCTGAAGAACTGCTAACTCTATACTCTAGGCCTATAGTAGGGAATATTTCTTCCCTGCAGAGAAAGTAAGTATGGAAACTCAGAAAAATTTCCACTTTTGTACACCTTTCAAAATATTATTTTAATAGACTAGTTTTGTTTCCCCTAACTCACTCTGTTCCAACTCCCCTCACCTCTGAAGATCTTCACAGTATAGCTATGCTACCTACATGCTTGAGTATTTTCCCTGTGAGCTCCTCCACAGAAATTCTTGCTTTCCCCTGTGCCAGCTAAATCTTTCTGGCACTGCCTTACTAGCACCTTGCTAGTACTGATCCAACTATCTATGACTTCAAGTTGTAAGATGTGTGTACAACTGTATCATAGTTTTATGATGGATGTGACTGACCTAAGGCTTTTCTGTCAGCAGAAACCCAGAGTGACTGATGGGCTAGAATATTTCAAGAAAAATGGCCACGTTTCATTAAGGCACAGTGGTCTGTTTAAATGGAGGGGCCTGAGAAAGGGTTAATAAGCTGCTTAAAACTGTTTTTGCTGGTTTTAATGTACAAGAACCTAACAACCAATATGAGATCTGGACTCATTTCACAGGGTGCTACAGAAAAGCTTCCAGCATATTGTAAGTTAAACAAATAAAAAAAAAAAAATCAAGGAGAAAACAGAAGTGCAGCAATGTGAGGTGCTCAAAGTCACTCAGTAGGTTAGTAACAGAACTGGAAATTGAGCCTACTTAGAATGCTTTATCTGCAAACCATCCTCAATTCTTACTACCACATAAGCCTTTAAATCAGGGCTTCATGCTCATCATCCCCAAGGTGATAAAGTGATAAGTCTTCTTTTAAGAGCAAGAAGTACTTGATCCTTGCATAGGCACCAGCAAGGCTCTTGAGAGTGTAACTAGGCTGTAGGTATGAGGACATAAAAGTTAGACTCCTTACAGTAAGGAACAATAGGTCAGCACACTGTGAGGTGGGAGTTGTGATTATCATTTCCTGTGTACACATGAAAAAAATAATACAGATGTGATTCCATTTAATATAATCAGGTCTGGGTCTAGGCTACAACAGGTCCTGCTTGTCAGCTCTTACTTATGCTTAGTACAAGGATGAACTTTGCTACTGGGTCTGGGATGCTCTAGAACTTCTTGCTCTTCAAATTTCTAATGGTAATTTCAGCCTTTCCTGGTTGTCTCAAATCCCTTTGGAAAATGCATATTTAAAAGGAGTTAAAATTCAGTAGGCCAAAAAAGAAAATCTGCAGAAATGACAAAACAGTGTGTTATCATATTTTCCCTCATCACTCCTCATTCTCAAGTAGCAGCAATTGTAAATGCCTTTATTGACAGCTTTTCTGCAACCAGCACAGCAACACTGACTCAGAGCCCACTTTTTGTTAAGCTCACATGCAGCTCTCCAAAAAGTATGTACAGCTTCATAAACATGATTTCTCCTACTTCCAGTATAGAATCCTCATTAGTCTAATGAACTACACACAACTTCCAGGCAGAAGGTAAGGCAACCTTTAGTGGCCACTGCTATCCAAACTAATAGGAAAAGGACAATGTTGTTTTCTTTACATTTCTGACATGACACATCACAAAGAAATGCCAGATGACGGTCAAGTTACACTAAGCTGCACTGTGCTTTTTGGTCTTGTGATGTGACATAACTTCTTACAAAGCAATGAAAAATTGTAATATAAAGAAAGGCTTTTGAAAGATCTGCTAGAAGGAAATAATTGTTGAGCATGGGAAGAAACTAAGTGGCTGATGTTACCCAAGCACTAAGTGTTGGCTCCAAGCAGTGCTCCAGGGTTGTGCCCTGTTGGAAGGAACAGACCAACCCACATGTCCCATATCAGCATCAGAGGCCACCTGATGCCACTGGAGAGTGCCAGGTGGCTGGAGGGGACCCTGTTTCCCAGCTGTCTAGGGGAAGCTGCAGTACAGAGCCCATGCAATCCATACTGTCCTTTGTCCCCCTGACTGTGGGGACTCCATCTTGCTCCTCCTTTGGGTGACTCAACACAGCCCTATTCCATGCTTTTTCTTTGCCAACAGATTATATCCAGCCACTCAGCTGGTGTCAGCCAAGGCATTCATCACACGCAGAAAAACAGGAGAGAGGCAGTAAAATTGTGATGCCACTGGCACGGTATTAAAAATAAGTAATGAAACGGGGAGTCTGCATCCTACAGGATTTCCCAACCTTACATAGTTTTCCCATCTTTCATTTCAAAGGCAACTCTCTCAGACCTTCTGATGTGTGAATGCTATTACAGCTGCAGTGGCTCAAGAGGATTATGAGACAAGCAAACATGTAAAGGAGTCAGAGAAGAGGCAGATGAAAGAGAAGAGGAAGACAGAACTAGGGCTGGGAAAAGCGCAGGAAACAAAAAATAGTGACAGTAAGGAGAAAAATCACAGAAAAAGAAGGAATGGGACAGATCATCAATAGTAAAGTCTTTAAAAGTTTTAGGAATTTTACGATAATTTCATGCAAACTAGAGGGGTAAGCTAAGAACCTAATGTAAATGACACTGGTAACTTTGAGCAAATATAACTGTTAACTTACTGTACAGTCCTGGATTTAGAAGGCCACTCTTGAGCCTCAAATTGTATCTTTCATCCTGTGCAATATATAAGATAATTTCCTTTATTTTTGAAAACACGCTATGAACTTCATCACTTGTGGAAGGCACTTTCTAAAGCAGGGCTCAACATGCAACATATTGTGGCCCAGTCCTACAAGACCACTTTGTACCCAGTTCCAGAGATGATGATGTCTATAGAAGCATTACTAGGACTTGAGGTGTGGAGGCAGAAATTGAGAGAGAGAAGTACTTGGAGAAGCATCAAAAAGTCAGCCTGAACAAAAAGATGTGCAAAAGATATTGCAAGACCTTTCTGACCAGATTTGTTAATATAGAGCCAGTCAAGAATAAGACTGAGGAAACCCATTACTTGTATTAATCCGCATCTACTACAGTACACTTATTCCTCTGGGATTTCAAGAAGGAAGTAATCCCAATACTCTCAATGCACTGGGACAGTGACAGTGATTGTGACTGAAGAATATGTAAGAGAAAGGTTCCTTCTTCTATTTTCACCTGCCATAATGCTTACAGTGGCAAATCCATATTTGGAAACCTGTTGGGTAAGTTTTTTTTAGAGTTGCTTCATCTTTTGCAAACACTGCTCTATTTCAAAGGAAAAAAAAAACCTAAAAAACCCCAAACAAACGAAAACATAGTTCCTTCTTTTATTTTTAGATTTAGTTTGTTTTGCATTTTGTGTTTTAAAACAAAGTGGTTATTCGGAACTAAGCATTCCTATAAGAGGCTATTAGAAATGTATCATATGACAGCATACTGAAACTCTACAGCACTGCAACTCTGCAGTACAACAGTTTAACTAACAGTAAACACTTCTGTTCTCTAAAGTTGCCATTTTATAGATCCTTTCACTTTCCATTAAATCAAGTCACGTCTTTCAAACTTGCTGATAAGAAACGCCACTTTACCATTATGTTCATATTGTTTCTTTTGAATAACTACAAGATGTCATTAAAATTACTATAAAAATGAGAATATGATTGAAATCTAGCCAGCAAAAAGCTGTGTATTATTGTACACATTGGATTTTCTGTTCAAACTTCTTCCCTAACTAGTTAAGAAGTCTGAGATATTCATTGAGTGACTTTTTTTGAAGTTAGCTGAATATATCAGAATAAAAGCTTTGCTGCACATTCACAGGATGTCATTCACAGGATTTTGGATGTCATTAGGTGTTGGGCACTAGAAAAATTACTTGAAGAATTTTTGTTGTTACTATCTGTTTCTGAGAACCAAATAATGACATGACAATTGCAGGTTATAACCTGCGGTAGGACATATTATTCCACCACGATTGAGGAATAACTCACAAATCATAGACCAAATGAAATATGGAATAGAAAGAGAACATCACCTCTTCCAAGTAATATGACTCTTATTAGTTCTTATTTATCCATAAACCCAACCTTAATATCTTCTATGATCTGCCTTCTGGGTTTTTTTCAGACTAATTCACAGCAATGGTCTGAAAAGGTCCTTTTCCTATTAAGAAAAGTTTTAACTTTTCCTCATAAATGTTCAGAGGGGCAGCTTCTGAAGAAAGCACCGCAATACAGTTACTGAGAGGCCACAGGGTTGTCATCTCTTCTTCCCCTTTATAGGCCAGGCCCCATTCTGCCTGCTGCCTTGCATGGCAAATAACGCTTGCCCTGAGCTAGTCCCGACGAGTCAGCAGGATTGCAGGCACGTGAAGGAGGGCAAGTTCCTTGGGGATGGTGCTCAGGGCTGCTGGACCTGCTAGCCATACGTGGTGGATGCCCAACAGGCACCCCAGAAAGGTGGAGGTGGGCATGATGGCCAATGGGCACTTCCCAGCTGCTCTCTGCTGTGTCCCTTCCCTGCCAGCTTCAGCCATGTTAGGAGCTCCAATGGCTGATTTCTCAAACTGCCCTGCTCCCCACCTTGCAGGCAGAGGAGAGGGTGGAGCTGCCTTCCCCTGAGCTGGTGCTGAGGGTCTGCAGACAGCCTGCCATCTTGTCGCCATGTGCCTGGCCTGCTTGTGAGGAGATGGGCAAAATGCAGTGCGTCAGGGCTCCAATATGCCCCGCATCCCGACAAGCCGGTTCATTCCCACCCACACAGCCAGATCAAACAGTGTTCAGGAAACAATCTGGGATCCATATTAGTGCTCAGTACCGTCACCACGGGGCCAGTTTAACGGGGTGAGGTGGGGGACACTGTTTCTAGCACATTCCAACTGACAACAGCTGGGACTGCTCTGCTCAGAGCAGCTGCCTTCACTGCAGCCCCACTGCATCGCCGTTCTGTGTGGAAAGCTTTGTTTTGGCTGGGGACGGGTTTGTTGAGCTTTCTTGTGCTAAAGTCTCACACTGAGACTTTCCCTTTGCCCATGGCATGTGACCCTGCCAACTTATGGGCTTGCATCCCCAATAAGACAAACAACAAAGTTTTGTTGTTTTTTTTTTTTTTAAGTAAAGGTTAATTAACCTCAGGTCTGGTCTCAGCAAAGCAAGGCTGCCATGGATAAGTAATAAAAATAGCTTGTCAATGGTCCTTGTGTCTGTCAGAGTCTCACTCTGTGATCTTTCAGTCAAAACCATGAAAGCGGGAGGGGGAGGAGAGGCTGATTCGCTACTGTCCTTTTCTTGTGCCTGTGTTCCCAAGGCTGCAGGGCTCTGTCCTTCAAATCATCTCCACCAGTAAATCATTTAGCTCAACCTGTCACTCTTGGCCATTGTGAGGAGACAAAAGCTACCCATTTAACCCCAACCATGGCTGATTCACACGGCAGGGAAGGCAGGCTCACAAAAGGAGGCTAGCAGGGAAGGTGGCAGTTGGGTTGGATTTCATGTAGTCTGGTGCTGGTTTTCCCTCTCTTTTTTTTTTTTTTTTTTTTTTTTAATCCCCCCCCCCCACCTCTGTTATTTTGAATTAGCAGGACCTCTCATACTAGGATTGTTTTTTGAAGACCACATGTTTGTCAACAGAGCTGTTCCGCTTGAGCAATTTGACCCTAGCCTGGCTTCAAAGGTTTGAAAGGGCAAGAAACACACATACCCATATCAGCATACATCTATTACCCCTTTCACCTGGACAGCTTTTTGGACCATTTTTGTTGCTTAAAAAAAAAAGTGGTAACAAAACATCCAATTAGTCACAGGGAACCAGAGCTATTCCAGTCAACCTGCTATTTGGGGAAATCTGCACTGCAATTATTGGGTTCATTTCACCTGAAGTATTGTTCTAAACCATCAGTTAAACTCTGCTACCTTGAATCATAACCTCTTCCCCAAGTCTGCACCTCAAATGGACATCTCCTGTGTTTACAACAGGTTGTTCTCTCTGCCAGGAAATCACTCTGCTCTATTAAAATTAAAAGTTAGTCCTTTGACATAGGAATCAGCTGTTAAGTTTAAGACTTCTTTTCTATAGTTTCTCTGGCCAAAGTTTAATTTTCATGTAACACCTCCCACTCCCAAACAACCAAAATCCTAAAAAACTAAAAAGGCCAGCAACAAATTCACATGGTGCTAAGTAAAATTAAATGTATAGAGAAACCAGGCAATACTGCATATAGTTTCACGATTTATGCCTTTCCCTCACCAATTCCAGAATATCCCTAGTGAGCACAGAATCTGCCACAAAGCAAACTATAATTTATATATAAAATATACCTGTAAGTAGTCACAGTTTTATTTCTAATGATGCTGTCATTAATCCACAGAATTCTTAAGTGTAGAATCATATTTTGAGAATCAAGCACTGAAGTTGACAAAGATTCACAAGCACAAAATAGACCACACCTATGCTTCTCCAGGGATATTCCTTATTTTTGTTATGTGTGTGAGATCCAAGAACTGACTAGGTACTATACATTTTTGTATTTTTTTTTAATGTGCCTTGTAACAACAAGCAGTTCAGAATGTGGTTATTACTTCGTGTTTTAGACATGTTTACTCTCCTGTTGGGCATTTAAAATGCCTTAAGTCCTCTTTTCACTATGAATTGTGCGTCAAAATGTTGGTTTGGATATCAAATTCTCTCCTAACCCTGTCATTAGGAAAAGTCTTTTTCTGCCTGAGTCACTCTTTTGATTCTTTTGTTTTGTTTCATGAGTTCCCCTGTCAGGTCTATCCTACACCTTTCTATAGCTAGCAGAGTAAAGCAGAGTTGGGAAAACATGTTTTGCATTACTGAGTTTGCAGTCTCACTGTAAGCTTTCTCACAGATTCATCTTCAATGAAGAGTGCAGGGGTGGGGGAGAAAACATGCTTTTCCCTGAGACTGCAGAGTATGTGAATTGCCTTCTCTTTCAACTTATGGGGCAGCCTTCACAGATTTCAGCACAAATTGAAGAAATATCTGATTTCCTATTCCATCTGGATTCAGTTTCTTTCTTCCTCTTTGTATAGTTTCTTAGAGACATTATGAAGCTCACTGGAGGGGCTGCTTACATATGACCATGGCGGCACTGGGCATACTGCCAAAATTTCACTCCAGGAGGCTGCAACAGGAATCTTTAATTAACTTGAACCAAAACACTGAATGGCAAAGAACAAAAGAGTGGGGGTGGAGAAGGAGAGGAGGAAAGGAGGGAGCAGAAAATAATATTTCCCATACTAGAATCTCTATTTTTGGTCATGGTATGACATGACCATAATGTCATCCCTTATATGTATTTACTACAGTATAGACAATAATTCATAATTCCTGTCCTATTTGGTAAATTTTGCTTTTTTTCCACTCATAGGATGAGTATCTGTGAGTGCCTTTGTAAAATGTAATGATCCATATTCTCTTGACTCTTATATTAACATATAGTTTGATTATATATATCCTCTACAATTTACAAGCTTCTAAATATGAGATGACTGAGTTTCCAACATCTTGAACATTGCATAACTATTCTGTAACGTTGCAACTGTGCATAGGAGTTCCAGACATTGAAGAAGATCCTACTCTGCTCAGCATAGTACCAGTATGATATGTCCCTTTAAAATTTCTCAAAAGTTTACATTCTAAGCATAAGTAAGAATTCGATATAGACAGATCAATAACATAACTACTTCCTGAAACAGCATTATTCATTGTTGTGAAATGTTTTCAAAACAGAATGGTTAATGTTTCACATTCATTTTACAGAAATATACAAGATGCAAATCAGTAGAAAATCAGGCCTGAAATACCTTTCTCACTTGAGCTCAAGGGAATGGGTTGCGTGGTTTCTTTGCTGTCCATTTCCTGGTTAAATATGTGTGCCAAATAATTACTCTAAATGCAAAACTAATGGTGATTTCATGCATATTCATTCAAGTGACTTTGTGATGCAAGTTCTGATACTGTTCTAGCTAATGAGGTTCAGTTGCTCAAATATTTGTGAAAACAAACATAGCAAGGACTTGTACATGCTCAACATGAACTTATTTACACATTGAAAGGAATATTCAAGTGTGAATTGATTTGCCTGTTGGTGGTTTGGAGTGTATTATGTTTGCATCTTCTGGTTTAATGCCATCCTAAAAGAATCCAGTTTGTGTTATCTCTGATGTGAACCAACACATGGTAGCTGGGGTCAAGTAAGAGATTAACTTTAAAAGTGCAGTCCTAACCCACACTGAAATGCTAATGCAGATGTACCCGAATTCCAAAGAATTATTTCATCCTCACAAGTATATATACTTTTTCCCATCCTAAATTTCCAAAACAAATTAAATCAAAAAAGTATCCTTAATTTCCTATTTTAAGCTGATGTTTGGTATTGCTGTCTAAATATTTATGGCAAAGAAATCATATTTCACTGCTCTGTAAAGCAGTTATGCATTTGCTAATTATAGTGTGAAAGCCTGACATAGAGACAAGCTCCAGAATCCCCTCAAAACAATGGTTTCCACAGAGGCCTGAGATTGTGTCTACCTCAAGCCATGTCAGGATTAGCTGCAAGAGAATTTAAGAATATTTATACTGAATGTGACATCTTTGATAAGACCCTGCTCAGGTTTGCAGAGATCAGGGGCCCTGGGGTAAAAGAATTGCCAAATATGCCTTAGAGAGGTCTCTGGAATTTTTTTGCAGCTACCTCCATTGGAAGACATAACACACATAGAGAGTAGACTTGTAGAGATATCTATAATATATATCTCCAATTTTTTTTTAATATATATAGCTATTTCTTTATAACTGTGTATATATATATAGTATATAACCTTTTTATGAGCCAGTTTGATTCACTTAACTTAAAAAGAATTATGCATGAGCGGTACGAGGAGTGCATTTAGAGTGAGAATTCAGTTTATATAACAAAATTTATCTAGTCTAATGTAACTACAGAATAACTCTAATTCACAGGCATTCCATTAGATTTAATGGCATGAGAAGACTTTAGCTTCCAAGTTTTCTCTCTCTCTCTAAATATATTTATATATATTTGCATGTGTGTGTGCATGCACACATAGATAGTTACATAGATGGATAGATATATAGATAGATATCTGCTATGTTACCAAAACACACTCAATGAAGAATTGAGCGTGATTGTTGGAACCTGTGAAGAATTAGCATGGTACAATAGCTGTTCTCTACCTAATCATTAGTATGTTGGCCTGTTCTGGATTACATATGCACTAGAATGTGTTTTAAACATTTAAAGATGTTACATATATCTACACTGAAGGCATCATTAGTTGTTTCTGGCTGTGCTCTGGCAGATGGACTGATCTTAACAATATAAACCAGTCTCTCATGCAATATAGTGCAACTTAGATGTTTCTCTGAAATCTTCTGTTGTTATTTATTTTCCTAGAAAATATCAAAATGAGGAAATGGTTTCAAATTCAAAGTGACAGTGGAATAAAACCTTTTGAAATCCCTAATCAGCATCCACTCCTCATGTAATTAATTCCACTGAAGACAGTAGAGAGAGAGCTGAGACAAAGTTAACTGACATTATTTTCATGTGAAAAATAACCCTGATTCTTTTGGTCTGGTTGATTTTTAACTGTGTTAAGTGTTCATAATTAGAAGTAAAATTATTGATGGGTATATTAATGGCCTTTCACTACAAAGATGAATATGGACTACCCTGTTCCATTTTCTTTCACATCAACTTTCTGGTGGAATTTAGCAATTCCCTTTTCTAGTGAAAATAGGTCCATTTTGAGTGACAAATGGCTGTTAGAAATCCTGAATGCATGTAATCCTAATAAAAATAAAGTTACCATCATTAGAAATGTAAAAGTCATAAAATCTCTTGAGTTAAGAGACCATTTTATGGGAAGTCTCACAGAGTTTTTTTCACTAGCTGACATATCCCCATGCTCAGTGAGCTTTCATTCCATGGGAACTGCTTACTGGTGTGCCAGTACTGTTTCCCAGTTTGCTCCATTATTACAATTCCCACTAGTTTCCAGGCATTCCTAAATAAGGCCCAACACTTCACTGCATTAAGATTTGAGATTCTGCCTTACATCAGACTTCAGCAATTTTCATTTAAAAACCCCAAAATAAATGAGAAGGATATCTGAGAATTCTCTTAGAGCAGAATTTAAATTAAATCTCCTTATTAATGATGTATGGATTTCTTTCATTGTTTAGGAGGCCTGTGAGCAGTTGAAAGAAACAAGAAGGCTTTTAGTAATGGGCACTAACAGCACCATTGTGCTTGCATGGAAGCTCTTGGCTATTCAGTGTCACAGGGTCAAAAACAATCCGAGCTCCCACACCAAAGCAGTCTGTAGAAGGCCACACAGACCCCACAACATTGATTCTTTAGAGCTTGGGTGGGTTTCTGTGGGCAATGTGTTAAGTTCAGCATTGGGAGGTAGAGAGGAAATTAATTTTTACTAAAGTTCATACTCATTCAAACTTCCCAAGTCCATTTTTGATTTCCTGAGTTAGGTTGGAAATCTGATCTGTGAGTTTGAAATATTATGAGACTGCCATCTTTTTTAATGCTTTTACTTCTGGTCATCTGGCACATCTCTGTCAAGCACTGAGCACAGTCATGCTGCTTTACAAAAAAGAGTGATAGAAATCATAGAGATACAAAACAAGGGGAGGGAGGAGAGGAAACAGGACTAGGAAAGGAATTTATTTGACTTCATGAGCCTTATGAACTATTGTATTTAATTGCTAAGAAAATATTTTAATCTCTTTTTAGCTGGTTTCTCCCCTTTTCCTAGCTTTTGGAGTGTGTGACCTGGATGGATATCTTAAGTTGCAGATGCCAGTCACAGAAGTCTCATGTACTTCAAAGGGAAGCTTTCTGCCTATCCCTGTATAACTACTAAATAAACAGTAAATACTGCATTTTGCTGCATATTATCAGGCACAGTTTAGAGATGTATATTGCTTATACATATACAACTCCACAATAAGTACAAGTTCTAAAGCATGAAATCATTGTGCTTTACAAAGCACATAATTTATAGTGATTTTTTGTTTCAGTCAAAAGAATCTGATAACCTGAAAGCCCCAAATATTGACAAAATATCAATATATTAGAAAAAACTTATTTCATCTCAAAAAAGTGTGCTATCCTATTCTTACTACTATCAGGAAAATGTAATATAATAGGAGAAATAAAAAGCTTTTGGTGAACACAATACACATCAAAGTTCCTATTCCCAATGCATGTAGAGCACAGTGCTTTTTTTCTGAAATTTACCTTCTCTTCATGAAGAAGTTTTACTTTTCTCCTAGCTTCACAACTCCAGTAAGACTTTCTTTTCAGTCTGTGCTATTACCCTATTGCAGTCTTTACCACATGAGTTTCTGAGGGTATTTTTGTTTCCTGGAGGTTCAGAGGTATTACTCTAAACCAAATTTTGTTTTAGCCTTACATCAGAAATGCGCAGGAGGCATTTGGAAGGACAAGGATTAAAGATGGTAACCGAGGAGTTTTACTTTTGACTGATGTTTTAAAGAACAGAATGTTTACCTTGTATTTTGAGTGAAACTAATGGTAAACCACAGCAGATCTGTTAGTGTTTTGTACAGTGATGTTCCTAGATTAGAAGCAAAATTTCTTTGTGAGAGGGCTAACAATACTGCAGGGGGCCATCTTGCTTCACTGAACTGGAACATCCAGTCTTTTGAGAGCATTCACACATTAGGTTGTAAGATTGCTCTCACTATAGCAACCTTGCAACCTTCTCCGCTAAAATCCTTTCTTTTTTTTCTGTTTTTGTTTTGGGGTTTTTTTTGTTTGTTTGTTTTTAAAAAGAAGACACTTTATAAATGAACTCTGGCGCTACGTATTATCTTCCCCAACACCTTCTATCCTTTCTCTTCCTCAACTTCCTCCACTATACTAGACAGTTTCAGTTCAGTTTTATTCAATGTTAGGCTTCTGCACTTCAGTTTTTAGAGCTGTTTTTTACAGAACTGAGCAAGGACAAGAACATGGTGCTCTTTATCCTGCAATATCAGTAAAACATCAAATTAGAAAATTCAGGGCTCCACTTGATCATTTTGATACTCATTTTCTCTGAAAACTAGGCTTTGTCTCTATAACCCTCTAGTTGAGTGATGGGGCAGTTATGAATGAAAAGTAGATACTCTATGAAGTGGTTTGAATCTCATATCTGATGAAACTACTTTATTATTGAAGGTGACAGAGTAAAATTTATCAGCTGTTTGGTACCACAGAAGAGAAAACTTGAAAATCAGTGAACAACTGAATCTCCAAATAAGAACACCTTGAACAGTAGCATGACTGAAGTCTAGGGAGGAAATAAAAGATAAATCTTCAGGAAATCTTTGAAAAGCCAAAGAAAACTATTTGAGCCTGACCAGATGCAGGGAAACTTCAAGGCTCATGGATCCAGTACTTGTATCCAAATTCAGCTGCCAGCTGAGTGGGGAAAAGGAGCCTAATCTGTGATCTTGCATGAAGACTTATTTGCAGTTTGTTGGTGAACAGATCTGTAGAGACAATGATTAGTACCTGTCCTGAATGTACTTGTTCCTGAATATTACTGATCCTTCAGTCTATAGAAATTCTTCAAAGACAGGAAACAGGACAGAGAACACAATTTATATCCCTGTTTCTATTTTTGACACAGACTCAGACACACAGAAATCTTGTAAGGACGAATATACAGCAAAACATATTAGATATAGTATGAGAAAAACATAAACTGGTTATACAAAAAGTGAGCTCCACTATGAGTAAGTATCTAACACAGTACAGCTATTCCAAAATTTATCTTTTCTCCAAACTTTTGACAGCTAGCTGGCAAGTAAAATCCTGTTCAAGAAACTGTGTCAAAAGAACAAGCCAGACTTGTTGGGAACAGTGTTTGTTTTAACTGAAATATATGCTGCATGCCTAACCCAAGTACAGAAAGCAAAATTCTAGATTATGAGATACACCTAAAAGATGGTTTCTTGACTTCAATCACTGCAGGAAGGGAGGGCCATTATCTTAGCAATGAAGTCTGCTTTTATCCCTGGAAAAATAAAAAAGTAAGCTAGCCAACTACTTATGAGCCAGGTTTAGGTTGCCGACCTTTGATCGAGTGTTGACAGAAGCTGGGAAAAGGAGGAGGAGGTAGCTTTCTTGGCCTGAATCTTATGTTCTGCCAAAGCTATTTTGAAACTAAGTTGGAAATTTTCTTGAAACACCATATGTGATAACAATAGTGACCTTATAGACGAAATATTTAACTTGCTGCTTCAGGAACTCAGATGGCTGTTCATATAGCTCAGCATAAAAAGCAAAAGAAAGAAGACAGTCTAGCACACTCTGCTGAGCTGCATAATGGTATGAAGACTCAAAAATATTTAGTCATCCATCACCAATATACTGTATTACAGACACCTTGGATAAAATTTCTAGTGTTATTATTCATTTCATTCTTCTTTTATGTGATCTTTTTATGTTATCTTCCACCAAAGGACTGAAGCAATAGAACTGGCATTTTTAGCAAGAACAATACAGTCTAATTTGGGGCCAGTACTATTAACGACAAAGTGTCCTTTACAGCAATAATTTTTAAGTTGCTCTGTATGTGCAGGGAGTATTTTCTTCACTACAGCTTTATCTTGCTTCACATATTGATATAGCTGATCTGGAGATCACTGGGGTTTTTTCCATAAAAACAGTGCACTGAAATTAGATGACAGGTGCAGCTGGATCAGTAACTAATCCACCCTCAACTAGCACAGTTCAGTGCAGCAGGAGTGGGATAAGTAGGAGGAACACTTGTCAATTGACAAAGGAGCTGCCATTGCACTGTCCAGCTCTTCCCCTTTCCTATCTTTACAGTAGCTCCATCAGTCCCTGATACAGAATTCAAATTAGAGTAGGACTGGCAATGGCAAATACTTGTTGCTTCCTTGTGCCCTGATACAGGCCACAGATTTCAAATTATAGTAGAGCTAGTGGTGGCAAATACTTGTTGCTTCCATGTGAAGAACGGTTTGGTGATCTCAAACCATTTCCTAAAATAGAAGCCGCACTGCAGAGAGTGATACCTAATTGGGCAGTCTAAAGGCAGAGTCTAGGATGTTTATGACTGTACAGAGTGATTTATCTATTAACCCTTGGGATAGTCTATGGCAGATGACACTACAACAACTGGAAAAGCAGTGTGAGAAAGCCTGCCATGCCGCACCAGGGCCTGTTTGGTACTGGTTCTGTGGCTGAACAGAGGCACCAGTGTCAATGTTACATTCAGAGAAATAAATTTTAAAGCTTCAGTTAATAAAGGCTGCTGATGTCGGAGTCAGCTAACTTTGGTCAAGCAATAAACTTGGAAGTCTTTTCCCCCAAGGGCTTCCTTTTTTGTCTCTAAAATAAAAGAAACTGAAATGAAAACAACAAGTCCGGACTATATAGCAGAGCTTTATGTGACTAAGCCAGCTGTTGCTCCATTATGTTTGTAGCCCAGTCTATTCTGACAAAAGGAAAATCCTAAGTCTGCCTATAGACCTGTTGCTTTTGATAGTTAGACATGGCACTTACACTAGTATAATATTCTTTAGCCCTCCGAACCTATGCACGTATGATAGGGAGTCTGAGCTGCCAAAAATATATAGTGGTTGAAAAAAACATTTGCTATTTATTTACTTCTAGCAAAAAAGAATAGTGGAAGTACTTTGACTAACTCTGTTGTTCAGGTACTTATAAGTGCAACAAATTTTTTACCAAAGATTTCAGCTTCAGCAAAGATGCCCTCTAGCCCTGTGAACTTACGGCTATTCATGCACTAGTGTTTTAATGAAACCCAGGCAAATATCTGACAGGGCTGAGTTGAGGTAGTGGTGGGGGGTGAGGTTTATATTAAAATGCAGTACAGCACTAAAGACAGTGAGAAAGACTAAACAAGAGGAAAGTCTTTGCTCCCTGCACGCATTTAGCAAGCACATGGAAATAATTGTTGACCCAGAGACACATATCCATAATTCCCATTGTCCTTGGAAAACCATCATACCAGCCCTGCGCATCCTGGCAGAGCGCTCTGAGTATTGGAATGCAAATCTGCACACCAAGCGTCAGGATGTGTGTAGCCAGTATTCTCACAATAAGCAACATTATCAAAGAGAACAAGGCTTCTCAGACCAGGTAAGCAGCCATGGAGCTTACAAGAGTTCATCAGCATAGGAAAGATTTGTTGTAAGTAAGTGAAGCAGCTCTCCTGTACTTAAAATAATTGATTTACTAGTCATGTTTGATGAAGCCTGAGTTCAATCCGGTGTGTCAAAATAAGGAAATGCTTGTTGAAACAAGTAAGGGCAACTCAGAAAATTAAATAAGGTGTTGTTGATATTTTGAAAAATGAGTTTTTAAAAGTTCATGGATATTTCAAATAAAGTTGTGTGTTGCTTTTGACTAGGTCATAAAATGTCCAAAGCCAAGAATTTTCTTCTATAAGGTGCATCAAGGAACTGAAGAAGGGTCAAAGCTGTGTGTTGTGCCAATATATCAAGTTGCTTCTCTCCTAGTGTGCCAGACCGTTTGAGGTGAGAAAAGCAAGAGGGTATGTGACAGGGATGGGGGAGGGAAGCAGTGATGCTTGGCTCCTGCCAGGGATGCTTCTGTCCACCCTTTCTCTTTCTCCACCTACAGATCACAGCAGACAACAGCTCTCCCTCTCCATCCCCAATGGCATTGCCTCCCCACTGTTTGCTGACTTCACATGCTGTATGTTGTGACTGCAACAGCAGCTCACAGATCAGGCTGCTGCCCTGCCTGGGATTGTGGAAGGGGAGAAAGCCATAATGTCACAAGAGAAATGAGATGCAGGATTAGCTAGCAGGGACTCAGTTACATCAATCAAAGCACAAAATGCCACAGGTCTAGTATTTTTTGCCCAAGGTAAGCAAGACAGGCTGTTTTATTATTTAGATAAAAATCAAGCATTTAGTAGACTGAGGTTAAATTTTGCTTTGGGGGTACGGAATATTACTGCTTGGATTTGAATCTGCGTTCTGAAAAATACTCTGATTTATATTTTTAGGACTAAAATGCATTGCTGCAGACAACACTCACTTAACTTCATTACATGAAGAGAACTGTATGAAAATCAGCATTTTCACATTCTACAGGGACTCTCAAACTGGAACTTTTTACTTACACTGGCAAGACAGGTGACACTTGGGACAACATAGTAACAATAACTAATGGAAACAGAAGACTCATACTCTGACCCAGACTCCTATGTGCTTATTTAAGGAAGAAAAAGAGATGTAATTACTGTGAATTTAGGCCTTTAGCTCTGCAGCTCTTTTCTTGCTTTGGGATAAAGACATCATCAACAGAACAGCTTTGCTAAATTCAGATTAATGACTAAAGTTGATGCATAAGCTACATAGACTCAGAGTGGGTGCATTTGAAAGGTGTCAGGGGAGGACTGAAAAACTATTTTTTCACAGAAACACAGAAAATAATTTCTAGATTGATAAAAAATGAATTTAAGAACTATAATTCTACTTTCTCTGCTACTTTTCATATCTCACCCTTTCAAAAGGGAAATTTAAAACTGGAACAAATCAGTTGACACCATATGTGTGTGTGTGTATATATATATACACACACACACATATATATATATACATGACCATACTGAACTCGATGCCTGTAGAAATATAAAAATATAAATGCTGATGCTTTTTTATTAGAAAACAACACAGGAAATTAATAATATAAGGTATTACCATCCTATCTGACAAAAGAAGAAACAGATGTCACAATGAACTCTTCTGGTAACTTTGTAGCACCAAGACTGTTTTCATCAACTAATAAGATGCAACCACTTAAAGCAAAAGCAGGATGCAACTATTTGATTTCTCCCACTCTGCTTTGCTGTTACTGCTGTTGCCTCACTATCTTGATCATAAATTGAAGTTGTTTATAACTTAAAGCTGAGAAGCATCATCAGTGATACCAGCTTTCTTGATTGCCACATCTTCACAGCCCTCTCTTATAGATGAGGCACTATGATTTGGAAACAACAAAATAAGAAAACACTGTAGTAGAAATATTGTTGCATTTCATCAGGATCTACAGAGTGAGTTGGAACTAGGCTGGAAGCAGTTTATTGTTTCATTATTAGATAGGATTCCAGGACCAAAAAGTTCATGCTCTGAGCCTAAAGTTGGAATCTTAGAGTATGATTGCATGCACTTGAGAACACATAGTCAGGCTGTTTGCTCGCAAGCACTAAAACTCCAGCCTCTGTTAATGCCTTAGTGCCCTTACAAATGATCTATTGTACTTTCTACTGCTTACAAACAGAGCACATTGAACCAGCCAGGTTTAAGCCTGTGCAGAGAAACAGACTGGCAAACAATATTGCTACGATTGTGCTCCAGCATTTGTGGGAGAAGCTGAATGAAGTTACCAATTAAAGTCCTACTAATGATAGAGCAGTTTGATTACCTGCAATCAGAAAAAAGTCACAGTTCAGTTTTTGATATCTTCTTCGTTTCCTAGAAAACATTCTGCACCAGACCTAAGAGCAGAGACTGAAGGTCTACTCTCAAAGCCCACCTGTATGACAAAGGGAATGCCAGTCCTGGAACTGAGGGTTGTCCTCTCTGTCTCCCATATGCAGGCAGCACAGCTGATCTGCAGAAGTCATTAAAGGCACCAACACTGCCCTCTGATTCTTCTTTGGCTCATGGACAAGCTCAAACTGAGCACACTAATGCTACACCTGGCAGCAAGGATGTGGAACACCTGCCCTAGAAAGCACTGAGGTGTAAGGAATTGCTGCATTCCTTCCTCACCACAGTTTCCTTCCATAATTTGTTTGTGCCAAAGGTGTGAATGCTAGCCAGCAGTTTCAGCTATATGTTTTTGTAACTTTCCAGGCTTCCTTTACCACCAATTCATTCAGACATGACTGTTGAAATCTCTGCTGTCACCACACTTCCAAGGTGTTATGTCTTCTCTAGTCTCAGTTTTGATGCCTGTGTAGACTGCAAGTCATGCTGAAGGTATTTTGAGTCATTGTTTATTTTACCACCTATCACAACCTTTTAAGGAGCAAGATGGGTTAAATAAATAGTGTAACTAGCTACTAGCAAGTCTTTTCCTCTGCCCCACCCCCAATCTGCAGAATAGTGACCATTGAACCACAACACAAATTAGCTGTGCTAAAAAAGAAGAAAAAAAAAAGAGAAGCAAAACATAAAAACCCCCCAACTTTGAGCTTCAGAAAGGGTGTATCTCACCAAAAAAAGTATTGTTATTAGTGAGGAAAGAAATCACAGAAATGTTTTTAAGGGGTAAGATAAACCTTTTCTAGATTAATATTAGGTATCAATTAGCATCTGTCTGTTTAGTCCACCTTAATATCCATCCTTCAGTTATCCTGTTACCAAAACGAGAGAGAGACAGAGAGACTTTCCCTTTAATTTGCTTTGCACTCTGAGGGTTGAAGACAAGAAAAAAACCTTCCTGGTTCTTTTGAATGAATGGTCAAAGGTACCTTTGCGGCTCCTTCACAGGATGAACTAATCTGTGACAACTGTAGCTAATCTGATAAGAAGGCCCACATGTGTGCTAATGTGCTAATATGAAGGGATTCAGGGCAACCAACCAGCAGTTGGGGGAAAAAAAGTGCTGCTTCCTAAATGGACTCTCATATGCAATAGCCCAGGCAACATATGCGCATTTTAACACCCGCTTAACAGGGAGACAATGCAGTGGCCTTTGTTGTGCCACACAGAGGGGTGGTTCTCGTGGTGGGAATTTCTGCCTCACAGGCGACATTCTTTCAGATATGCTACAAGGGGCTGGTGGTTTGGACATGGCCCAGAGCCGGGGTTGCAAGGACTGCAGGGCCTGGTAGAAAGGTTACACGTGTACAGGTGCAAAATGAAAGCCCCTCCACTTATTCCTTCACTAAGAGGCTGAAAACGTGGGCAATTCCTGCATGTGTTTGTGGAGGGAGGGAAAGAAAGAGGCAGAGAAAGCAAGGAAGGAATTGGCTTAAATGTTTTGGACCATGTCTCTAGCTGGATTAACACTGGAACAGGTTGCCCAGAGAGGTGGTAGAAGTCCCATGCCTGGAAACATTCAAGGTCAGGCTGAATGGGGCTCTGAGCAACCTGATCTAGTTGAAGATGTCTCTGCTCACTGCAGGGCGTTGGACTAAATGACCTTTAAAGGTCCCTTCCAACCCAAACCATTCTATTGTTCTATAAAATCAGCTTGTAGACAACAGTGCTTTATCTAACAGAGATTTAGTTGATTGACACCAGTTTGTAATGTTGTGCTGTGCTTTATTTCATATATTGTCCTTGGAGGAGAATACTTAAGTGCTCCACTGTAAAGACTAAATGACATCTTGTTGCCTTCTTGCTTGTTTTACCACACCCTCAGAAAAATTTGTCTGAGAGAAAGAGAACAGACAACCTACTTTTAGTATAGATTACACAATAGGGAAGAAATCTTCACGGAAACTGAAACTTCAGGAGCCAGGCTTCTGAGAGACTTCAACATTGGTCACAGTTGTGGTGGCTCTTCTGAACACAAATGTGCCCTGTGGACTGCTCTGGACCATGGTCTGTTCCCCACGTTCTTGTTTTCAGGTGTCCCACAGCCTAATGCAAAATGGATATAAAAGTGTGAGCCAATACAAAGTATACGCACCTAAGGGAGAAGAGTTTACTAGCCGTCTCTTATGAGCGGGGAACAAAAATTTTCAGTTGTGCCTTTGTCTGGTTGGTTCCTGGCACCTTTCCAGTATGGCTGGTGTCAGAACAGCATAGTTACAGTGAGCTTGACAAAAGTACAGGGACAACAGGCACAAACTGAAATACAGAAAATACCTTTAAACTTAAGTAAATTAATTTTTTTACTGTGAGGGTGACCAAACACTGGAGCAGGTCTCCCAGAGAAGTTGTGGAGTCTCCACCCTTTAGGGACAGCCAAAATCCAACTAGACACTGTCCTGGGCAAGCATCTCTAACTAAGCTGGGGGGTGGATGTGGTGATCTGCAGAGGCTTCTTCCAACCTCAGCCATTCTATTATTCTGTCACTCCAAGAGCTCAGTGTATTCTCCACCCACAAGTCTCATCCATAGTTATTTCAATTGACTGACAGCACAATTACAATAGCAAAGGGAAAGCAACACTTAGATCTTTTATCTCAAAGATAAAGAAAAAAATAAAACTCAAAGAACATCTAAACTGCAAATATGACCTCAAAAAACTCCTTATCCAAAGCATTTCAGATCCAGAGCACTTTGGTCCAAAACATGGGCCAAATTTAGCTGAGTATTCCCATAAGAACACAACCCAGGCTTTACAGCTGCAGACTTTTTAGTCTTCTTCCATTTAAAACATATTCCCATAGAGTAGTGGCAGAGCTGACAAAAGTGATGGCATTCATCAAATACTGAGTATTGTCTGGCGTACCTGTACAACAATATTATTCTTACTCCTCAAGACCTGTTTGATTCTTCTCAGCTCTCTTAAAGTATTGGTGAGCAAGAGTAACTGTTGTAAATGTCTCTATGTAGATGGAGAAATCTTATTTATTCCTTTCTACTTTGTTGCATTCAGGGACAGCATTTTATGTTTGAGTTTTGAATGCATAACAATTGACCCCTACTGAATAGTGACGACATTTCCTCTCAGAGGAAGTCCTGAGGGAAGGAAGGTCTCGCATAAACAAACTTCCACTCAGTACAATAGAGCAGCCCATAAATGTGACCATTTTTTCAGGGCATGGGTGAGGCTGACACTCTTTTCCTGCTCATGCAGTCCAAGGCTTATCGCAGTCCTGTTTCCCTGTAATTTAAATGTTTGCATAGCTTCTAGTTCATTTGTATTTTCCCCCACACAGTGCAGATGTATCCCATTTTCCTGTTGCTGTGGAACACAGCCACAATTTCCAATAGAGTTACATAAATGGCCATCTGTGGTAAAAAAAAAAAAAATGCTGATACACAAGACTGCAGTGTGAGAATTTTAGCTAGCTAGCAAAATTTATGCTATTAATACTTTTGACACTTCCTGACAATAAAGACAAAATGCAGTGTTCCCTCTGTTTGAGCATACTGTAGATAAATGACAGACAACCACTGTTGCTGCATGCAGGGAAGAATCTCCAGGGAGAAGTTAAATTATACTTATATCTAGCTTTCCTTAAGATTTTCAGGAGAGTAAAAGCAGAGTAAACTAATGAAAAGTTGTTATGCTGATCATGAGAGTGGTACCTAATGGCGGAAATAAAGAAGAAGAATAAGATTTTATCAGCATATTTTTGGCATCTTTGCATTTGCTGACTCCTAGAATCAGCAGTGCTGATCTCTGCAACTGGCACAACAGTTGTCATAGTAGATGATGGCACTAGTGAATTGCCAGTGCTTCTGTCGATGGGAATGAGAGGAAATGAAGACCTTGTCAGTGACTTTCACAGACACTTGGTGCCATTCCAAGTGCTAGAGGGGCACAAAGGCTGTTTTTTTTTCTGATCACCCAAGACTGACATTTTTTGCCTTATCCTCTTCAAAATACTGCTGTAGCAATCTTTTCTTCTCCCTGCCTCTGACTCCTCATCTTGTGGTCACTCATCTCTCACTACAAGTCTCTCTTCTTTTCTTAGGTTACACCTTGCCCAGATAGTCCTGGCTACTAGCTGGCTACACATCAGATTTCACTTCCCCCACCTTCCTGATTTCTCTAAGTTCTCCTAGTTCAGTTCAAAGTTTCCCTAAATCCAACTCTCTATTCTGAAACCTAAAAGCCACAGTGACACAAATTAAACCTTTCCAGGAGGTCTGATTGAAACAGTATGTGCTTTCTTTGATTATTTTCTTCTTTTTTTTAGCTAACATTGAACTATGATGTTTGAAATTTGCAGGAAAAAAAATTGCAGGCAGACATACATCACGTACAATTTTTTTCCAAATAGGTAAAGTTTGTGAAGCTTATACACCAGCATCAGATAGGTTTGGGCAGCCTTAATAACTTCTGCTGATAGGCATGCCCACTTATATACACACACATGGTCTTCTGATAATCATGCCCAAAATGCACTCACAAAATAAGTGTATTCACGCACCAACAAGAAACTATGTGTACAAAACAGAACTATGAATATTGCATGTATCTGCATGTGCCATGGCTTCAATTTTCTCAAACTTGCACTTTGCACATATGCTTATTTTTCTGCTCTTACAAAACACTTTGAAAGTATTTGTGCTCATTCAAATGTAACTTCTGAGTCCTTTTAGCTGTAGCGTTTAAGGACACATCAATCAGTTTTCAACCTTCTGATAGAAAATTATTCTATTGTTACTTTCTACAGATGATTTCTGTGAATTGCAGAATGTGTTTTTGTTCATTCATAACTAGCAGCAATGGGCAGACATGTCCATTAATAATAGATTGATAATAATAATTAATAATTATATACAAACAGTACAAGGAGGAGAGAAGTTTGCTATAACATCCAGATCTAGAGAAAATGAATTTTAAAAGTGAGTTTTTCTTTACCTGCGAGATTCAAATTTCATTTAATTTGAATTTCTTTCTCTTTTCTCTCATACTTTTCCCGTAGACAAGAAACTTTTGTTTTGTGGTCCAAGGAAAAGAATGTCAATGAAAAGTAAGTAACTCACACAAACACATATGCTCTCAAACAAAACCCAAGAATTCTGAGTTTCTCAAAATTTTAGGTACATCTCTTCTTTGCCAAGTTAGGCCAGATTTCCTTCTAATTTTGCAGAAGTGGTTATACAAGTCCTTCTAGTTTTCTCAGTAGCCACTGTGTACTGTTTGTCATAATCTTAAGACTCCCTGAGAAATCAAAGCATCTACAAAACCTCTGTTTTGGGATTGTTTTGACTAATATCAAACATCCTCAGTATGCAATTCTGGAAAAACAATGACTATAAATGTCATGTTCAGCCATTCACTTTTACTCCAGAATACATGTTTTTCTGCCAAAGGACTATACATGGTATATAATCCTTAGCTCCTTCAGGATTTTCTTCTGCCATGAAGCATATGGTAAAAAAGGTAAGTGTTCTATAGAATCATTAACTTGCCTAAAGCAATGTGGATGTTCTTTATTTCTTTCTTGAAACACAAAGAGCATCTGAAAGTAATTAACAGCCCGAACCCTATAGTTTGCTGAGGCAGCAAAAAATGAACCTGGAAATGTCCCTGCAGGGCTGAGCTCTATGTTAATTAGTCAATTCCCAGGGCAGTGCTTGTATTGACAAGAGTATGTTATTGTTCTGCTTCTTCAGTTAGTACCAAGAATGTAAGAGCATAACACATAAATACATTTATTTATCAGCACCAAAAACATCAGGAGGATTGTGTTACTTCAAAGCTACAGTGGACAGAAAAATTGCAGAAACCTCAATTCTGATCTCCCTCCAGTGAGAGAAGAGAATTGTTCTTTTAATGTAATGCCACTCATTGTAAAAGGGATTCCTTTCAGAATATCAAAAGCCTTAGGTCAAACTTTATCTTGTAAAAAGCCCATTCAGTGACGTTCATGAAGAATGAGGCTTTCAGAAGCACTGGGCTCAACCAGCTCACAGCATTGAGGGACAAAACCACCAGAAAGCACTCCAAAGGAAAGGTAGCTGAGGAACTGCTTTTGTCTAAGGGAGTTGTGGAGCAGCTCAGCCTGAAGGACACAGCACTGCTGCTTGTACCCTCTCTCTCAGCCTGGATGGGACGCGGCAAAGCAGCATTCAACCAAGGGCAGCCAAGCTCTGGAGAAGCAAACACCTGATATGGCACCAGCCCCTTTGTGTTTCCTCATACAGGCTCAGTGTGGCTGGGTCCTGGAAATATACTCATGTGTGGGATTTTATACACACAGAAGAGGACCTGCAGAAGACAGCATGAAATCTTCATAATTCTGTCTGTTGCAGTATTGTTTAGCCCTCTCCATTTGCTGCTGAGATCAACTCACATGCTGAACAAGGTTAGGGGAAATGAGAGGGGAAATTAGAAACTACAAAAATAGTGTTCTGAAGCAAAACCATTAAAAAGAGAGAGACTTCATTAAAAAGTGATTTTTTTTTTATAAGAGTTGAAAGAGGCCTCCCTTCTGCTACACCTTTGGCCTGTAGATGTGTCCAGAACCACTCTCCAGCTCTGAGTATGAATGATATTAGCAAGGTCTGGACCCACACAAATAGCCCTCCTCTTTGCACCTAAATCCAGTTGCCACATCCATGCTACCTCTTGAGAAGAGCCTTGGGTCCTCAGTAGTCACCCAAACAACGTTTGGTCATTAACTAGGAGAAGCTGGTCAGCCCAGGCCAAAACTGGGACAAAGTGCAAAGAAGGAAACAGACTGTGCAACATTGCTCAAACCTGTCAGTTTGCCATGATAAACAGAGCCTTTGGAGCAGCATAATGAGATAAGTTTCATCCCATCCCATTTGTTATATTGAGGGACGGTTCCAGAAAGGGCCTGATTCAAAGCACATCAAAATTATTTGCAGTTTTCCCAGAGGTTTCAATGGGCTTTGTGACCTAGTCTTCAACATTTGACAATAATCAGCATTTTCCCTGGAACATACCACTTAAATGCACAGAAATCTAAATAAAAAAGTGTTCTCTTAATTTTGAAATCCTCATGAGGATCTGTTTCTGATTTAAGAAAAAAATTAGATTCATTCTTATTTTGCTCAGACGACTACATACATCTCTGGTTTAAGTAATAGAAAGCAGAAAAAGATTTTTGAGGTGATATTTCCAGTGATGAGTTCCAAATTTTTTGGAGGGGGGAACATGAAAGAATAGAGTGGGAGTTTTTTAAGTTAAAGTTACAGTTAATCTAGTTTGAATGTTAATTGTGCTATTTGATTGCTTTTCAGTCTGAGGCTTTCCAATATACGTACTTTCAGTTTGGGTGCTATATTTAAAGGTTTGTAGTAAAACTCCTTTATTGGGAGCTTATTACACAGCACAAACCCCAGCTGCGTAGTCTGACTTGTTAGTATTTCTTTTTCTTATGCTAAACAATGAAAAACCATTTCCCATAGAACTGTGACGTATAATATTTCTGTAATCTTAATATAATTTTCCTTCAACCACAGACTTTGTGTGTCCTCGTACTTTTCTTATATAAAATCTTCAGAGGAAAAAAATCCCTAAAGAAGTAATTAATCATCTGGTTCTGGTTATGCAAATGGCCAAATTCTGTGACCTTCAAACCTCCCTCCCCCTCAAAGAAAGCAATAAGAATGTAAAACACAGAGACACAGATTTTTTAGAGTTATTGGGACTCTGGCTCCTGCTGACTGTTAAAACAATCTCATCCTCAACACTTCAAAGAGTATGTGCTTTGCCATACTGCAATGGACCCTTAGTTTCATCCTGCATTTTGATTTCCTCTTATTGATAGGTCAAAGTCCATCATAATTTTTACATTCTTTACTTGTAATTCAAGCAACATTCAAGTATAGTTTGAAAATTCCTGATTACCAATTTACAAATCAATGTTTAGCAAAGACTTCTTGAGTGTTGCATGCATTGCTTGTGAACTGAAAGTGGATAACAATTAATTACATGACACTTCTTACATAACTGGTTTTCTAACTTGACTGAAGTTAATACTCATTTGCATGCAACCTTTATCTGCTACATAAATTCTCACTTCAATAGGTTACTGATGGACATCACTAATGCACTAGTATAGTGGAGTGGCTAACTTTGTTAGATGACCCATAGCAAAGCACCACCACACAATGGTGTTCTCCAGGAAGGAGTGGAGGACAAGTTCTGACAGTGATTTATTCACCAGTGATGACAACGATTCTACCAGATCCATCTTTGGTCCAAGGAAGGTGGAGCTTTCAGCACAGATCCACAAGGAGAATTCAGACAGTACCAAGGTAGCCTGCAGCCATTACCAACCAT
The DNA here is from genome assembly GCF_000700745.2 of Antrostomus carolinensis. NCBI lineage: Eukaryota > Metazoa > Chordata > Aves > Caprimulgiformes > Caprimulgidae > Antrostomus > Antrostomus carolinensis. The sequence goes on from NW_010287625.1 coordinate 121,082, forward strand.
GGCCTTGGCATGGGAGCCAAGCTTATCTGCCAGTGAGCCAAATCTGCTAGTTTTCCAATATTAGCGATAAGAAAATACGTGTCCTTCCCCCTCAGAAAATACTGCTCCTATCCAAACATTAAACATTTTGCATGAGGACGGAGATTTTCAAGCAGTCCTACTCCCTTGGGTACCTTAGTTACAGACAGCTTTGGGCAGCAATTACTGAAGGAGACGTGGGACTCCATTCAATAGGTTCTCAAGGAACTTTAAGATTTTGTGAATTTTCATTTTCCAATGGGAGAATACGGAATCACCTTCAGTGTGGTGCTACATTGAAAAGTGCAAGGTTATAATTATTTCTGTTGGAATTAGACACCAAAGTATTGTGGAAAATATTGAGCTGATGTACCTGTTTGCATTTTTGAGGAATCAAATACTTTCTAAGAATCTGCTTTCTATATATTCCAATCAAAATCAAGGCCTAATAGCAAATTAACAGTTCCTGACCCAAGAAGTTTTAAAAGAGTAAAAAAATTCTACCCTAGAAGACCAATCTAGACTTTTTAGACTAGTCTAAACTAGACCTGAATAAGAATTTTGTGTCACCATTTGCTCAACACGGAATTGAAGTATAGATAGTGCAAATCACTTACTCAAGGATCACATAGAAACTGACTGATAGGAACAAGAGTCAAACTCAGATCTGTGTCTCAAATTAGTTACTTACTTAGCTACAAATCCACGTTTCAGATTCCAGCCGAGTGCTATGAACTAACTGATCTTTCAGTATAGTTCTATGTATGCTCAATAACTGTTCAATCTACAGTAATAGGTTCAAAAATTTGTGAATGGTTATTGTATAAAGCAGTCCACTTAAATCCCAAATGTACTTGGTCCTGAACCAAGAGGCATCTGTACATGAGAGACACAGGATGAATGAAAGCAGGATGAGACCAATAGTTTTAAAATAGTATATCGTGTAACACATTCCTTCTCCTCCTAGCATTTTTTTTTTTCCTTATATATTCCCTCAGTGAATTTGTGCAGATCCAAATCGCTCCTTTGGGAAAGCATATATATATAAATATATTTAAAAAGCTCCTCTTGAAGTGTAGCATGCATCTTCCCTCCAGATGTTCAAATCATTCTCCAGTTGTTCTGTAGTAGACTCTTCTTTGGCAGTGTTAGGCCTGTGTTTTCTCAGAAGTTGTAACATTCTTGAGTGTTGGTGGCTGCCTTATTGTTTATATGATTAGTCACTCTTGGACTATTTTAAGGAGGTGATGTACAATTTTTGTAAATTTTAGATAAACTTCATTTATTTTCTGATGATTGATGCTGACCAGTTATTTGGCTAATTGCATTTTCTAGTATATTTTCTCCAGAATTTGAAAGTGCTTAAAATGAACAAAAGCTTTTCTTTCCTGGGTTGTTTGGGGGTTTGGGGGGGAGGGGCGTTTTGAGGAGGGGAGCTATTGTAATAAATCTAACAAAACTCTAGCTGAACTACAGCTTTATAATAAAGCTTGTGACAAGTTCTGGGATCTAAGCCAAAGTCAAACCAAATGTACAGTTTATGAGGGTGAAAGGTTTTACTGGCCAGTCTGGTTCTCTTCCAAAATCCCTTCATTTCACATGTAAACGTTAATAGAAACAAACATTGGTAGTACCATTAGTTTCTATTTTTGCCTCACCACCTCCATGTCATGCAATAAGCCAAAGAAAGAAATTGCAAGTAGAAGATCGGGGAAGAGGGAAAAAGCAGGAGAAAGTAGAAATAAATGAAACTCCATTAGATCTCTCTCTCTGAATTCCAACTGGCCCACTGAGACTTCCTCAAAATTATTGGCAAAATGTGTTATTTTGGGAGGAGAAGCGGAAGGCAAAGGAAGGAAAGGGGAGGGCCCAGGCCAACTCAAAAAGATCCATAATTATAAAAAGCTGCTATTTGTTCCTCACAAGCTTTGTTTTTCTTTGCAACACTAGGCCTCCAGAGTGGGAAAACACTGATTCATTTGTACATATCTCATCAGAATTTTGTGACGAGCCCCAGTTTCTCCTCCTTGATTCTGTTTAAGGCAAAACTCTTTCTGAAGTCTATGGGAGTCATGCCTAAATAAGCCACAACATGAGGCAAGAGACTCCCAGGGCCCCCTTGCTCACTGTGATACTTCACACACAGCACATGTATGAAAAAGTGTGCTTGCGGTATTCTTCCCACATCCTTCTGTTTCTGCTCCTATCCATTTATTTGTTTCCTTCTCTGACTGCATCTCATAATAAACCCAAGACTGAGAGCTCCTTGAGGCAGTGGCTTTCTATTTACTATGTATTTATAGTATACTTCTGCCAAAAGTACATCCTTATGCCAAAGTTACATATCAGTGCCTGAATGCAATATATTTTTAATTTTTGAACTATATTAAGTAATTGTAAGTAATCACATGATTACTGACAATTAGATTTTTCCTATATTTAAATTTCTTGCATTCCCACTGACTTGCCTGTATGCAAAGCTAGTGCTGAGACTGCAACATGTCTCACTCCTTGGGCCGTACCCATGTTACTTGTGCTTAGCACAGTCATTTTCCCCCAAGGAGTAGTTAGCATGGATAATTATGCATTCTGCTCCTTTTGAGGAACCGTGGTTAAAACATTTATAAGCACTGCACACAATCAAGTTAGAAAGACAAGGATGTTTCCATTTGTCCATGTGCTGTATCTGCAGAGTATAGGAACTCTTGAATTAACATTTGCTTTGTTTTCTCACTAATTGATTCAACTCATCTATCTGGAGTCCTGCATTTGCAGAAACCTGAGCACAGAGATATAAAAGATGTTGACACAGGTTGGGTCCTGATCTCTTAACTCTGGAAATTACTATAATGCAGTACTCACGTATGTACAATGACACACAATAAATAAAATGACATAATTTCACAGGAGAGTTGTGCTGCTTTGTCCTTACTCTATCTGATTTTATTTCTCTCTCTCTGGATGAAATTAACAGCATATCTTAGAGTATTTTTTTCCTGGAAATTGAGCGGAATTTCACAAAATTATGCTTTCAGCCAAGTACCAGAATATGTTTTGTGACAGGAATCAATGTTAAATCAAAACAAAATGGGAATCTCTTATTTACTGGCATGCCCTCATCTTGCCTTCCTTAGTGTTAAACTTAAGTACATGGCACATTGTTTTCAGAATGGTTATGTCATCTTAAAAAAACTTTACTAAATCATTCAGCAGCGCAATAGAGAACTTAACAAAGGCTGTAAAAATATTGGTGGGGTCTTCTTATTGAAGTCACTTCACAATAGGTCTCTGGGCGCAGACATGCATTAAAGCGTGATTGCACTTACTACCCTGATGTGCATACTGATCTGAATCCTTGTGTAGTTTCATAATACACACAGGATGCCTCATGACTGACTCACATTACGTCCACACTGCAATCAGGATGTGCAATTCCTAAAGACATTACTTTGGAGGCTTTAACAGACCTAGCACAAATAGTTACCAAATGTGGCAAGTCTGAAATAGGGCAGTATCTCTTTCAGAGAGGTTTGTGCCTCTAAGTTTTAGGACACTTATACCTACAGGAGAGGTTTTTGCCTGCCCTATACATGGATTTGCAGAATCTAGTTAAGAACTTTTAAATGTGTAGGCTACGACATGTACAAGGGAGAGAGCAAGCAAGGGCAAATGGGAACCATGGGACCTTGTAAAAATCACTGTTGCATGGAACATTTCTTTTTGTTGTTGTTTTCACAAGTTATCCTCTAACAAAAACAAAAACAAACAAAAAAAAACCCCTGTAAAAATATAACACCATGCCAGGCTTTGTTGAACATGATCATTTCAGGTTTGACACATGCAACTGACAGACTTCACATAAACTAAATTCCTTTAATTTAATCCAGATATGACCTGTACCCGGTGCAGACTTACTCATTATTACTTTCCATATAGCTCACAGACGTACTATGTTACAAGGATGAACTTAATTTTCACAATGTCCTCTGGTGCAATTGTGACATTAAAAATGCCGGGAATCAGCAGCAGGCATACCTTTGGTGCCAGTCTCATTTGCCACTCGGCTAGGGTGGATTAACTGAATAATAGAAAATGACCCAAGGCAGGATGAAAGCAATGCTTGGGAAATAAAAACAAAAAAATAAAGTACTGTGGAAGGCTCAGCAGAAGCAGAAATTCACTTGATATTTAATGCTTAGATTGCACAGTATCCACCTGGACAGGAATGCTGTAGTGAAATCCTGTAGCTCAGTGCAAAAGAAAGTAAGCGAGAGAAAGCGTACACATTGCTGCAAAAGTTATTTCTTAATAAATGTAATTTAACACTGCCACAGATGTACAACTAAATTTTCATGTCAACTCCCAATTAAACAGTGGCAAGACAACAAGAGTTCAAGTTTATGGTGGTTTGTTTTGGTTTTGGGTTTGGGTTTTTTTTTCCCTTCTTTGTTTAGTCATTGTTTGAAATTGGGCAAGAAGCTGAGATAATTTCAAATCTGGACAGGGCGAATGTCTACTTCTGACTTGCAAAAGGTGCAATTTAGCATAACTGTTTACATCCAGCTTCCCTTGAAGAAAAACCAGACTGGCCGTAATGGATCAGACACAAAAGATATAGAGTTTAGCATCAGATTTCTGGAGGTTATCAATATCAGGCGACTCAGCGCAACCTAAGAGCTGAAGAGTAGGCAGAGGGGGGAATAACTCTCTTCCCTTCTAGCCCACCACAGCATTGATTTCAGCAAAATATGCTCAGATCTCATGATGAGTTTAGTGCTGTTGCTGTTACATTATTGTTACTGGAGTTAGTTCAACTGACGGCAAGCTGGCTTGTTGTTTGATGGAATGGTGCTTTTGAATGACAGCATAGACTTCCTCCTTAATAACTGAGGTCCAAGCCCCAAAACAAAATTCTTAATCTAGCCAATGGTATAATTATTAATATGCTCATTTCTGAATTAAACCGCTATTCAGGCTTCCCTTGCTCCAAGGGAGTAAGCTCCTTGCAGGACTGAGTTGTCATTATCCCTCTGTGTGTAATCTCTTAGGAGTTAATGAATCTTGTATTCCCTTTCTACACAATAAATTCAGTTTTAATAGAATGATTCAACTCTAACTCTTCTGGCTAGGAAGGTAAGAAATGCCTTTTTGCTGTGCCAATATCTGCTATACAAAAGACAGATGGGATCAGATCACTGTATCACATCTTCATTGAGAAACACCTGACTTTGCAGAGACACACTTAGCAAAGTAGCAAGTTTTCAGAAGCAGCTCTCTCTTCTGCATATTTTCTGGCTGACCTGTAATTCTCAAGATCCTCTTACTGAGTAAAGCAACTCTCTATCAAGTAATGCTCATAAGTATTTAACTTTGGTGTGTAAATACAACCCTGTGAGACAAACACTTGAGTCCCTTAATGGATATGGACCCAACAGCTCTTGCTGGTCTGCTCAGAAGAGATCCAATTTGCTTTAACTAAAAAATACGTCTCCACTAGCTCTCCTGGGACCTGTCATTGCTTACTAAACTAAGCTTTCTGTATAGACCTAGCTATATATATTTCTTGCTCATTATGAGTCACATGATCATATCTTTTTTTAAAAAAAAAAAGGTAAGTTCACTTTCAGTGTTATGATGGCAAGAGGATACTATTGCAGCATTTTCCCCGCTTAGAAGACAATTCAGGTCCCACTCTTAAGGAGACTGAGAATCTATAGCTCTACTTGAATTCAGTGTGAGTGATAGAAAACCAGATGAGTATTCATCTAATTTTGTAAGACATTAAAAGAAATTGAAATAATGTCCCCTTGACAGGGTGTCAAAATATTAATGTCCTATTCATTCAGTTTGTTTGTGTTACCTTTTTGTCTTGGACAGCTCAACTCTTCCAGCCTTCTGCAATGCTTTAGCAACAGTGCTGAATTCCTAAAACTTTTGCTGTTTCTGAATTCTGATTGCCCCATAAGCATGTTATGTCAATATTACCCTGAGGGAACAACAAAAAGTGTTTGAACAGCAAGGCATACCACAATCTTGTCTCATCAAGGAACCTGGGCAGATATTAAAAGCAAACTGATGCCAGAATTCAGTTCTGTGTATTAAAAACAAGCTAAAGGTAAACCGGAAAGGTTGAAAATAGAGATAGAAAGCAATAAGGAATTAAAAGGACAAGTGACCAACATTTAGTCTGAACCACTCAGCTCAGTGAATATGGAAAATTTTCTTTCAAGGTTTTGTTTGTTGGGTTTTTTTGTTTGTTTTTAAAGAGAAATAAATTTATTTGGGGTGGAGGGTGTGGGGGGAGTTGAAATCCTGTTTATCAACATTCATCTTTCTTCTTTTCTACCTCAAGGAGAGACTCTTCATCTCCCCAGAGCATCAGTCCAATTGACTGGTAATTTCAGTTCCGTGGATATTCTGCTGATAGCTATAATGTAGATTCCTGTGCCAGATACTTGAGTTAATTAGCTTGTGGGCTGCTAGTGTCAGACTTGTTTAATGCAGGGAAAAATAGCTGACAACAAATCGTCACTGTGTGAGATCTTGATTATTGTTTGGATGCAAACAGCAACATGCTGGCACCACCTTACAAGTGTTTTCAATCACAGAAGGATGTTCTAATGCTAAGACAATGATGCTGGCTTTTCTTAGGAGAAAGCAGTTGGATCATGGATGGCCCCTAGTCTAGCTCACTTACTTGTTATTTATTCAAACTTCATTTAGGTAGTCCTATCTACTCCTGTGGGGTCATAGGCTTGAGGGCCCAGATCCTCAGTTTTTAAAGGAGTCTCTGATAACCAGTTTCCAGAATACAGGGATGACCACTTGAGCATACTAGACATGCTATACAGTGAGTACATGCTCATACAAGTGTACATACATGCATTTCATTGCTTAGTGAGATTAACTTGAACACAGGCTGAACAAATACAAGAGATCTCCTCCTTTATGTGTGTCTATTACCTGTTACCTCTTGTCATGCTGCTTAGTTTCTACCAAAAAATGCCACTGTTTTGAAGAAAATATATGTTGCTCACTGCAATTATCCTTGCTTTAGATCTGCCCTCTACTCTATAGAGGTAAGAAGAGTTTTGTTCCCCATGAGGTAAAACGCAGATGAGAGATGCTCAAAGTTTGCAAGGTATAGGACTGCAATGGTATACAAGGCAAGAATTTCCTGCAATTCATCCCTTTGCAACTTTTGGGTGAATTTTGGAAAGGCATGGTGGTTTTAGATAATATTAAGATGTTTAGATTCAGAGGTGTTGAAATCAAGGAAGTATGCACAAATGTATATATTTGCTTTTGCACTTCGATCTGGACATTCCTGCAGTTGTTTGTTGTCTCACTTTAAGTGTTGTGATATTCAGATTCCAGACAGTAACCTGGCTAAGTGCTGGTTAGAAAATAAAAGGGACAATTATTACCTGAAATGCATTTTTTTTTTCCTGTCTCATCAAGATAACCTGTTGAAAATACTGACTTTCATCTTTGCTCCCCTCGTATCACTCCATTATTTTAGTAACAGAAACTATCCAAACTTCTAATTAAATGAGACAATCTCAGTGACTGCAATAAAATCATATGGAAAATGTGGTTCTCCCATGTATACTTTCTACCAGTGTTTTGCAACTTCCGTGGTCTAATCAGAAAAACAAAGGGAGGTCACAAGTCTGAACCTAGAATCAGAAACCTAGCTGAGTCAGGATGTAAAAAAGCCACAACTTAAATATCTGAGGACACTCCAATGACCTGTTTTGACCCTAGGAAAAGTTGTTTCTGAATCATCAAACCTCAGGAAGCTTGATAGTTAGAGAACTGTGGTATAGATAAAGGAGGTTCTGTGCTTTGTGAACTTACACAAGCAGCAACAAGCAACTCTAGCTATGTAATTAGCTTCTTTATATATAATTAGTACAATAAGTAATTTGGGACTCTTGGAGTTAATTATATAATGTACATGCCCAAATTTATTCCATAGGTAGCAATTTGTACATTGTGTTTTATACCTTGAATCTGTAAGCAGAAGTGAGTTTTTGGTGATGAAGCCTATCTATTAAATATGTAAGCAGACAGTAAAGGAGACATGAGATTCTTCTGCATATCTTTTAGGGAAAACAGACAATGTGGAAATGCAAAGCAAAATGAAATGCAACTACCAAACTATTCTTACCCTCAGACAAATGGAAAAGCTGTAACAAAAGAGCAGTGAACGTGATAATAATTTTAGCTGTGACTTGTTTGAAAGGATCCTGATACAATCCTTTAGAACAAGCAATATCAACTAGACTCCCAACTTCCAGTGTTAGTTTTTAAGCCTCGTACATAAGGGTCTCCAATATAGTCCAAATTAAATCTCTGAATGAAATAAGGATGCTCACTTAAAAGATTAATCATGTACTCTCAACAGTTACAGTCCTCCTAAAACATAACTGTTTCAGCTCAGGATTGGTGCATCTGGATTGCTAAATAATATGATGGGATAAATCTATTTCTTTAAATCACTTGGAAATTTGTGGGGAATGTAAAGAGCTGCGGAATTCAGAGGGGTTTGAATTATTAATTGCAAACATTTAATCTATCAATTTCCTTAGATTACAAGGATGTAGCCAAACAAATGTGACCAGGCAGTTGGACAGGGGAAAAGGAGAATTTGTAAAATACCATTTTGTCAAATACACCTCCTGGGCTATCTTCCTATTACACAATGTGATTTCTTGTGCCAGCTCATCTCTGGGACCACTCAAGAGTGTCTGAAAAGAAGCTGGTGGTTCCACATTAGTTTCCAAGACCCATATACCAAAAATGGCTCAATAAGCTGCAAGAGCAAAATAGCCAGGGACTCTAAGCCTTGATAGTGATCCTTGCAATTCAGGACAGTGTCAGGTGCTACAATGATGGTGTTAAATGCAGTGACAGAAAACTGGAAATATTTGTTCAGGACAGTTCAAAACCAAGCCAGCTAAACAAGCATCACATATCAAGTGCTCAGAGCGTAAAAGGGAGATGGTACCAGTGTCTGTTACTAGTTACAGAATACAAAGCAGTGTAAATCACCATGATAATTCCTATGAAACTATACAAATTCAATTAAGTTAAAGTTTTAAAGTGGTAATAAATATAACGGTACAGAATCTAATTACTGTCTAATCATTCCTTAAAAACAGAAATCTCTTACACTGAAATAAGAACACAATATAGTTCAACACCTACTTAAAATAACCCTTTTAAAATTTCCTTTAATTAAACAAAGAAACCTATCAAACTCACAAAATTCACATGCTGCCTTTTAAGATGCCAGATCTGCAGCTTTAGGACAAGCGCTTTATGGGTAGGACACTTTCTGCACATTTGCAGATCATTGTGTTTCTTCCAGATAGCACCTCTGAAGTCTGGCCTGCTTTTTTATAAGTAAACTGGTCTGGTAAACTCTCTTTAGGCTTGAACTACAGAAGGGCATACCATTTCTATCATTTGAAGCTGTAACTTCACAGACTGTGCAAAAGTCCACAGTTTATTCTGAAGAACTCTGTTTAGCTTCTTCCTTTTATACTTTTGGAAGGAATGATAAATAAACAGGAAAGATATTTATAAGTTTACCTAGGAAAGGAATGGGGAGCTGTTACTGTTTGGAATTTATTGATGATGGTAAGATAACCATGTTCAGTCTGGATCTAAATTCATCTTAGCCCTTAATTTAGGCACAGGGATCAACAGTGAACTAAACACAGTGTTTGGGTTCCCTTGCACAGAAAGCTGTTGAGATTTAGTTGTAGTAGTGTTAATTATGGGTCCCACTCAAAATTGGGGCTTTCCAGTGCTGAAACACATGGAGCCATATACTCTGCTCTGAAAGGAGGTATACATAATAACCTGTGATACTATTCAGGCAAGGTTTGTACAGTGAGAGAGAAACTTTCTAGATCAGCTATATAGTCAGAAGCAAACTCACAAGTGTGTTTTCAAGATGTCATAGAGATTTCTAGCATTTTTTCATCTATATTAAAAAAAACTATTTATTCCTAAACTAATAGTAACTGATGCATCTGAGTCCAGAGCGAATTGCCCAAATGCTTTAGATACTCAACTTTAATCCCCCTTTGCTAAGTGTGCAATGTGTGTATCTATTTTTCTCTACATTACAGAACTGAGGGCCTGAGCAGTCAGCAAGTTAAGAATTATCCTTTGTTCTTATGAACGTGGGAACTTTATCTGAATTCATACCATAGATGCTTCCCCAAGCTAGGAACTTCCTCCTTGCCACATAAGTTTGCAAGTCAGGTAGAGAGTCACGTAGCATATTGAATGATCCATGCATGTGAGCAGAAGGATTTGAAATTAAATGCCAGTGTAATACATTTATAATTAGGGATAACTTTCCACTCACCTCATGAACCTGCCTCTTCTCCCCATTATTGCTGACGGGAACTTTCCACATACATAGTGGGGACAACGGCGTGCTAAACACAAAACTCCTGTAACTCAGGACTTTGTTAAACAAGACTTTTGATGAAATACCCTAGAGGAGGCAGCCATCACACCTTTCATTCTGAAACAGCCTCCCTCCTCAAGTTTCTTTTCCTTTACGGTCTAAATTGCAATGGCCATGACTGGAAACTGAATGACTGTGCCTGAACTTTTCAATGCAATTAAGTTACAATTCAAAGACCTTTTAAAAAGGATTCTCTGAAAGACATTTTAAAGTGTGAGTAAGAAGAAATAAGGAATCAAATTTGTATCTTTTGCCTAAATCAAACATTCAGCAATCGGTAACAGCAGTTGTGGTAACTAAATAATTTTCCTTCCCACTGAAATACTCCTAAGGGGATAGCTGAGGGGGGCAGGGTGGAATGACACCAAAACTCAACTATGTTCTGTGACTCTTAATATTTTTTTTTAATCTTTAACTGTTACTGTGCCTGGTCTATTTTTATGTCTGGTGTCTGCAAATATTCACAGGGTTGAGTTTTACTGGCAAACATATCATGAGAAAGCAGGGTTTGGGGGAGAGGGAGAGTGGCAGACATGGCTTTCCAGAACTAAAGGTTTCGTTTACATCTGTCAGCATGCATGACAGAGCTGCATGTGCGCAAACGTAGGCAGAGGGCAGCTAGACAGCACAGCTCTAATTTCCAGGACTTGGTAGTTGCTCATCGGTGTAAAATACTATCCCCCCAAATCAATTTTCTTTCAATCATCCTGAATCTTACAAAAATGTATCAAGATAGAGTATTTGCTGTTTCATTATTCACTCAGCTCTACTTATGTGGGTGTGCTCCCATCAGCATTTTGAAAGTCAGCCCAAATAATAGAGCCTACCTATGAGCACAATGTGAGCTAATGATTCACAGAACAGTTTCAAATTCAATAACAAGTGCAGTTTTAAGAACTGCTTTCTAGTCTCACTCTAAAGCAGATTAACATAAAATGCCCCTATCTACCTACCTAACAAAGAATGTTTTGACCCTAGCTTTGCCAGACTTTTTCAAATCAGCTTTATTGTTGGCCACTGTTCAAGGCAGCAGGACTGGTACAGTTTATCTCTAGGTCAAAATTTCAGCTTCACGTGTGCACCCATAATGGATTTCTTTAGTATGAAGTTCTCACTGGTTTCAGTCCAGAAAAGGTAGAGCTACATATCCCTGACAGCATAGTTATAGTTTCTAAGCAATTTAGGTTAAAGGTGCTAATCCTTTGATTTCTACTACCAGGTGTCACTAAGGACCAAACGCTGTTAGGGTACCTGTTGACGCTAAGAATAAATTTAGCCTGTGACAAATGCCTTGGACTATTTTGGATACTTTGAATATATCCTTAAACCAGTCAGCTTTTAAATTTACATTTTTATGCATCTTGCCCCTGGGCTGATTTGAAAGAACCAAAAGCAAAACCAAGTAAGGCAACAGTACCTCAAGGCTAGAAGCACTAGAAGTGTTTTAGGAAAGCTTCACCTGAGAGGATTCCTTCTCAATTTTCAAAGCAAAAGAACATACTGGTAAACTTGCCAAATCAAAACCAACAACTGATGCATTTCTTTTCATAAATACCTCTTTATCCCTACTTTGGTAGACCTTGTTGACTTAGGTCAAATATAAGCAGATGAAATGCAGATGGCAGATAATTTAGCCTTCACTACTACTCTCACTGAATCAGAAAGTCATTAAAAATCCCAGAGCTAGTTATTTATCTCCAGGGTACAATATAGTCCATGCAGCCTACAAAAAGGATAATGTGTTCTCTCCCTTTTACTTCTAAGTTATTTGATTCCCAAGGAGTGCACTGGATAGTGTATAATAAAAAGTACACAAAGGGCATTTATTATGAAAACATTTGATGAGAGGAAATAAGATGATATCTACATGCAACTTAAGGATCTTAGACATATAATGTTACAACCAAGAAGCCTGGATGGCAGTCAGAACTCTACTCGTCCTTCTCAAGAATATTAAAATCCAACTTCTTCCCTGATAGCATCAATGATCAAAAGGCATAAACAATCAGGCTTTCTACGCTAATGATTGCACTGAAATACTTCCTTAAGTAGTTTAACCAATTAGAAGGAGCACCAGCCATTAAAAGGAATTTTAATAATGGATTAGTTATTCAGAATCCTTTAAAAGAACTATGTAGTTTTTGATCTCATGTATTGCTCATTTTTTCCTCGAGACTTCAGCTGTTCTTCTGTTTTTTAAAATAAGAAAATCCTTCCTAAACTCTTAGAAAGTATGAAGCTACCAGCCTCCCTGCCTTTATTTTTATTAGCTTAATTTGTGAATCATTGTGTTAATATATTTGTGGTTCACACATGAAAAAGAAGACTTGAAAGTAAGTAATATGAGTCTCTCTTACATGTGAGCTCTAAGGCAAAGGATTTCTAATTGCTATGAACTGGCAAGGACAGAGAAAAAACTCTTAAAATGAAATCACATTTCTGTAATTAGATTTCATTAAGAAGCAGTGTCAGGGTTAAAATCTGTTTGAAGTAACACAAAAATCTTTCAATAAAAAGTTACTGTGTTTTATTCAGATGGGAGTGGAGAAACAGGAATAGTTTATGGTTCAGGAATATATTGCCTGCAACATGTTTAGTAGAAAAGACATTCTTAACTAAACATGTCCTCCAGTCCTGATTAGATTAATACTTGGCAAAATTTGGTTATTATACATTATGTTAACAGAAAGTTAGTCAGCTGCAAACTCTCTTTAGGCCATATGTTGAGCAATCAGCGCTGCAGTACAGGAGAGTATGTTGAGAAACTCTATGGTCAATTCAGAATTAACAGGAGCATCACATATGTTATTGTTACCAGAAGCAATGCAGACCGTTTAGAGGGTGCGCAATTCCTCTGTCAGCTTTTTTATCTCTAGAGTTAAGAAAAAAAGAAACAAAACAAAACAAAACAACCCTAACTTCATCTTTGTTTCTCATTTATATGGTGTGATTTTCTTTTTTACGTGGAAAAAAAATACAGAAACACACAACAGGTTTGGTTGGGGGTTTTGTCTGGAGGGCTTCCTGACCTGTTTCTGCTGTGTCCAAAATCATGTGCCATCAGGAACTGGCCTCACTACTACAACAGGTAGTTCTGCCTCCCAGCTGGGTCTGCAGCCAACTACCTGAACTCAGCTCCTCTGTTTCACTGTGAAGTCCAGCTCAAACCGCTTATACACACTCCATTAGACCAGGTGGAACACGTTAGTCAGGCCTAGGCTGGAAAACTCCCCATGAAGTCGTGCATGACAACTATAGAACTGGTGACTAGTGAGTCACAAGTCTCCTAAAACAACATTGCTTTCCGAAGGGAATTTAATTCTTTGCTTAGCCAAGCTGCAAGGTATGTTTTGAAGGCAGTCTGCCTAAGTACTTGTAGGACCATGCTGTGTTGGTTCCTGCTCATTTCAGACTTCTGATGGCCTTCATATTAACCTGCAGACCAGTCTGCTGAAAGACTAGTAAGCCTCCTCAAGCTCTGGGTAGAGAATGAAATCATGAACCAATTCACTTTTTTCTGGCAACATTTTCTTTTCTTTGGTCAGGAAGAAAAGGAGATATTTTTGAAGTTGAATCTTCTGGAGGGTTACATACCACTCTCATAATGCTAATACCTATACATAAACACAAGCACACGTACTCCTGCCTTTAAAGGGGATTTTCTCAGAGCAGAACAAGAATGTTTAAGAAAACACAAAAGTTTTGCAGGTTAGAAAAGTATTTCCCACACAGCTCTAGCCTTAGTAATGGGCGGCCTCCAATGGTATTTAATGTTTCAAACAATTTTGGTTTCAATTAAATTAATGGAAGGGAAAATAAAAAAGAAATGGCTGGGAGGGGGGTAATTTTTTCCTATCCTGAGGGAAAATTCAATTACTTAAATTGTGCTTTTGCAGAGGAATGAAACAATTGCTGCAGAGGGAACACTGGAAAATTTCATCCAATCTGCTTCTGAAATGCAGTTTATGCAATGAAGGCTCATTTGTGTGGATTCCACTAATTCACTCCAATTTAAAACACCAGCCAAACTCTGGGTTTGGTGTTACTTGAGGATTATTAACAGTCAGGGCTCCAACCCCACTCCCCACCCCAGGATCACCTAAATGTTTTAAACCAGCTATTGGGTACCTCAGTATAGCAGCATTTAACACCAAAGCACGGAATGACTATTCTCCAAGGCTGTTAGTCACTACCAGTCTACACAGTCATTTGGGATCATTCGTTACAACTGAAGGATGTGGTCTAAATATGATCCCTGGCTTTCTACAGGTTCTGGCAGGTCTCACCTTGGGATTCTGTGGATAATTTTACAAATGTTGTTCAAGATATAGTCCATTGTCTCTTGGAAAACCTACACACAATAAAAGTATTTTCAGAGAGATTATTCACTTTCTCTCCCCTGGCTTTTAGCAACAATTCTGTTTACAGCTGGTAGGAAAAGTGCTAGGAGCTGTTATCCAGCAGTCAGGATTGTTACACCAGAACGCGTAAGTGAATACTGTTAAAAAAAGACAGCAAATTAAACCAAAGCCAAGAAAATAAATACTGTAGTCAAAATCTTCCAAAATATAACCGGCTTCAGCTGGTTCTTGTCCTATGGGTGCTTGTTCTATTGCAGGTACCACTTTCTGGAAATTAAAGCTAATAAGATAAACGCCAAAGAGAAAAATCTTGAAATGGCCTTAAAGGACTCTGAAAAATGTAGATCATTGTATGCATTCATATTTTGGAAAATCTAGTTTTCGCTAAATCAGTATGCATCCCTGTCATTCTATACGTGAGCAAATGTATCCATCAGTTTCTTCTCTGATTTCAACTATAAACACAGCCATTAATTTAATTAGTTTCACTAAGCTTTGTCCTATTCTCATCTGAAGCAGTACATTCACAATGACAACCTTGTGCTACTAAGTGAATCTCACATTTACACTGAGTGCCAAAGTGTTTTTAAAATTTTGACTCAGTTTTTTCTACTTCCGTCATAAATCTGCCTGGCAAAATAAAATAAAAAACAAACAAAGAAAAAATCCACACCATAGCTGAAAGGGGCATGTTTACTTTCAGAAGTCAATGAAAGAGAGGGGGTGTGGAAGAGAAACTCTTTAACATTGCTCAGGAAAATACTTTTCAGTCAAACTCCAACAGTGCCCTGCCTAATTCCTGCCTGCAGCAGCCGGGTTAGAGCTGCCTGCACAGAGGGGCGATTGGCAGTCTGCTCTGGGTTCCTTCACAGCACTGCTAATCTCCACTAATACTCTCCCATGCTTCATTTAATTTCACTCTCAGGACTCTTTTTCAAATTCTTCCTCAAATCTTAAACCAATGCCCTCATTGTTTAGGATTCCTTCACCCTGACAAGGCTGACCTCAGATATCCTCTCCTCTTTCCTGCTCTGTAACTCAGGCAGTCCACTTACTCATTCATATGGTAACCACACATAATGGCCTCCACATTAATTAAGTAATTTTGGTTCTTTAAGATACTACAGAGGGGTTTTCAATCTCCCAGTGCCTTTCAGGCCAATTGAACTCATTTTTTTGTTGAAGGGGCCAGAGAGTACATGGAAGAAGAGCCAAGGAGAGCTCGCTCCCTCTCTCACTGGGCCATTCCTCTCATGCTGCTTCAGGGTTAGGCCAAAACAACATCAGCAAGTCTAATTTGCCCCTGCAGCAGATGGGAAATGACTAAAAACCCTGCAGATTAATTTGTGTCAGATGTATGCTTTAAAGCAAGCAAGAGCAAGAGAGAAGGAGAGCGCATTTTCAGAAAAACCTGCTCTTGCTGTGGGATTTAGAAAGGCCCTCTTGTTTCAGTTCTCTTGGGAGCTGAGTGGCCCTGAGAAAAAGAAACAAGTCCTACCTTTGCTTTATGTTCTCCTTCTTTTGTCTTTGACACTTTCCAGTAATTAGACAATTCAGTGCAAAACCAGAGGGGCAGAAAGAAACAAAACTGTACCATGCATGATGGGTTTTGCAACAACTGCTGGCCCTTCTAGCAAAGAGAGTTTTGCACCCAACACTTGAGACCATCAGAAAACGAAGGTGGGTTTTCGGAGAGGGTGGGTGTCCCACGTCATACTAAAAAAGCAAAAGGTAGTAGAAACCTCACAGCACTCTAAAAAAAAATGTTATTAATGTTACATAATAAATATTCTAATAAGACAGAGACTGCAGATCAATACATGATACAGACTGGCTGGCACAGACAGTCACAGGGAATCTGAATCCAAAGCAGTTTTCCTGTTGAATCAGCAAACTCAGGCCACTCCCTGATGGCCAGATGTAATCACCCAGCTGTGGTGTTCTGATGGGAGAAGTCCTGGAGTAGCCTATGGAAAACCAGCAGCTGTGACACTTAGGTGCTATTCAGTGTGACTTAGTAGGGAACAGAATTTTTTATTTTATTTTTTTTTTCTTCCTGTGTAGGACTAACACATGAGCTAAGAAACAGCATGGCTGGCAGTGGTTAAGTATCTTACTGGTATTCTCAGCAAGGCCAAGAACAGTCATCTTTGTGTCCAGTCTCTCTGGTTAATGGTGTTGAAATACTGGGGACAAGTCACGTGTGGTGCTATCACTGTGCAGTAACAGTTCTGTTGCTAAATAAAGCTGACAATTTTGTACATTCTTAGAACTCATATCCAATCTGATATGCCCACCACATCAAAAAGTATTTGTTTACATTTTAGGCAGCTATGTTCTTTAGTTCTCAGATGACTGCCTCAAAAATTCTAAGGAAGCTCAAAATAAGCCCCATAAAAGAAGTGCAACATTAGTGAAGATTCATCTCCAGCGAGAGCTAGTTCTGCTCCGAAAGCTTCGAGCCTCATCCTTCATTCACACTGTTCCTACTCCTTGTCATGTACTTCAGACAGAAATAATAATACCCAAAGTCTGAATCCTGATCTGATTTGTCAGTGTAAACTTAACTGTAAAAACTTTCAAGAGAGCCAAACAGACAAAAAGCCCCAATCTAAAAAGAGAACAAAGTTTTGTGGAATTAGACCTTAAATTTTGGTTTCAAAACAGACTAGCACTTAGGAGCCTATGTCACAACTTTCAGAAAGATGTCAGGTAAAGTTAATACAATATTTAGTACTGATGCAGTTATACTGGTACTCTCAGCAGTAACACCTGTTTCAATCTGGAAAGGAAAGAGCAGTATAGGGAAGCAACAACATAGAATGTTATTATATCTATAAATGTGATTGTATAGGGATGTTTTTCAATAAAAACACATAACTAACCTAAATGGTTGCACTAGTGACAGATCTTTCATAGGAGACCAAGAGTCTCAGAAGTCTTGGATGCCTATGTCACACCAGTTTCACTATAACTTTGTCAGGTAATAGCATTTCCAGGCCCACATGTGTGCACAAGATCACATCTGAGAAAGACAGAAGGTCTTAAGTTACTTCAGCATTTTGAAAATATTTTTAAGGCTGATGAAATTTATAAGAATTTATAAGTTAAAAGGTAAAGCAATCATCCTCAAAGGAATAGAATCAAAACCATTCTGAAGATACAGTAACAAAAGTAAAGATAAATCTGTAATAATGCTGATTATATTGGCAAGTCTACTCTCTCCATAACCCATATTTGTGGAAAAATGTAATGACAGTTATAGCAATACATATAATTCTGTCTGAGCATTTTATCTGAGACAAAGGTATGCTGTTATCTTCATGCATACAAGAACAAACTGGGTGTGGAGAAGATTAATTCAATAATATCTAGATTCTTAATTCCCTGATTTAGGTCCCACTGGAAGCTTAGAAAATCTTATTGGGGGAAAAAAATAAAAAAAAGAGGAATTTCCTTATTTTACTCGGTGCCTGGGGAAACTTCAGATTCATTGATATAGTTTATCAGTTCTAGGGTACCTAGTGCTGGAAAGAAAAGAGGTGACCTCAGCCTTTAAACAACTGATTTGACTGATCTTTCTCTGCAGCTCTGAATTTGTTCACCACACATTCACATCAGTGCTAGATCCAGCTCAGGAGAGCAGCTCAAATTAATGGCCACAGGTTTGCAGGACAGCAAAGCTGCTCAGCCCTGGCTTGGAGCAGCTTTAAGAGCCAGGGAACCACAGCCTTCTCCATGTCATAGCAGAACAAGTCTAAGTCACAAAATCTTGACCCTATCTTCTGTGTACCCTGTCAGAAATGTGTTTTTGTGCCCATGCTGGTAGGCACCAAGTCCACTACTAAGCTTTCTGGCACCAAGGTCTCAATCACCTATCCCAGGTCCAACAGTGTGCTGTGGGACTGTCCCACACTGACATTTCTCCTGGAGATTCACACAAGATTTGAGAAAATACCATCACCATTTCCCTTCCCTTATCAGAGCTGTTCTTGTGTTCAGATAATGATCTCTCCTACTACTCATCTGAGGCTGGGGGATCAGTTTCAGTGACAACTCTGGAGTATTTGGTTCTCCAACACCAGCAGGATTATGTGAGATCAGAAGCTCATGCCAGACATTAGTTCACTGAGTCTGTCCTGATCTGTGCTCCATCCAAGCCCAAACTTGCATTTTGTATGGTACCAAAAGTACAAATGCAACAACCTTTTCTGAGGGCAGAGCTCATGGCTCTGGTATGAGGAGTCATGAAGACTGTTAGAGTCTTCTTGTGTATTAAGAAGACTGTACATGAGGAAGGTGAGCTGAACGATGGTTGTAGCCCTCAGCATTCTTCCTACCATGAAGTCCTTCAGCCCCATGTAAAGCCTGTATCTGTTGCTAACGACTAACCATAGCTGTCAAAAAGACAATGTTTCATGACTTAAATATTTGAAAGGCAGTAGAAATCTTAGCTAATTACTGATCATTACTATCATTACAATGGCTGCATTATATTTTTTCAATAATAGAGGAAGAACTTTGAAATAACTATAAAGGTTACCGACAGCTTGAAATCTGGTGACCTTGAACAGCTGCTTGTACATTTCTTCATTTTATTCTACATTTATCCTTTGAATTAACAAAGCTCTTAAACACTGCTGTTTGCATACATAGCAATACAGTTTTCTACCATGAATAAACATAAAGTGAAAAATAACAAATTGCTTATCAGCAAGGTACATTTGTTCTGCATTTTCAAGAACATCTGTAGAAGTCTGAAGGGCAGAAATCAGATCCCTGGAAAACATTTTGCCATGGTTAATTCTTTGAAAAAGAGAGAAAAAAAAACCCACACGTATTTAAGAAGGCTAGGAGAGTATTATAATTTTTGCTAAAAGACTAAAGATTTATTTTTAAGATATTTCAGCTCAGGACTGTGCATACTTAACAATTCTGAATAATCAGATCCTGATTGTCTGAAATAAATGATTATGAAAAATTAGACCCTAAAATTTATCCCTGGGCTTTACACGAACATCTGATTTTTCTCTCTCCTTGTTTTTCATTTTAGAACCAGTTCACTGTTCAAATTTCTAGGCATTAGTAGACATTTGATTTCACTTCCCCTTATGTTCAAATTGCCAGCAAAAAAGATTTTTAGGTCCTGGGCCAAACTGTGGCCTCAGCTGTGCTAATGTAAACCAAGCAACTCTGTTCACTTGAGTGAGTTTCCATTAGCAAAGGCATAAGCAAGACTTGGCTCTCACACCTGATGTGCCTTAGCACTGTAATAATCTCACACTGGGATCTCAGAAACAGAAATACTAAAGTGTTCATAACACTATCCTAAATATGTGTCTAAG
>NW_010287625.1:141333-146207 GCF_000700745.2 Antrostomus carolinensis
ATTGTTTGGCAAAAAAAGAGCTAGATACTTTGACCTAAGTTTCTAAATTTACCATTTGACTATAGATTTCTTTAAACGTGCTGTGACTCAGACATTCATTCACTTGGAATCTGTGTGTACAGTGAATAGCTACACACATTTCATATGACCAGACCTGTTTGCTTTCTGTATAAAACAGGTCACTGTATCTGAAACAAACCTGAACTTGAAGCTAGAGTAATAAGTAACTTGAATGCAAACAAATCAAGTAATCTTGCCCTGAAGTCAGCATGAACCAGTTGATTTTTTTCACTGAACCTCTTCAAATGACCCAAGGTCAGAAAAGGAAAGGATCTACTTTTGGGAAGCCAAGTTGGAGCTTTTAATCTGACAAATTCAAACCTGCCCAGGACCCACCCTGCCTTACAAGGAGACCCCACTTCTCCCTCCCCAATGCCAGCATACTCCAGCAATCTCCAAGTCCTCTCTCCCAGCTCTTGGGAAGGAGGGGAGATGCTTGCTATGGGCAGAAAGAGTTTATAGCTTACTAGCTGTGTGAACAAACTCAGATTTATTGGACTTCTGTGAACTGGGCTAAATCAATGAAACATCAGAGCTCAAACTTGACGCTTTATTTCCTTCGGTCTGAGGTTCTGCTTGCTATAAACGTGATCTGGAACAGCACGTGTGAGACTGTGAAGCAAAAAAGAAATGAAAACAGAATGTGATTGTACGTGAGATCAGTTCCATGCTGATGTGATAATACGTTCAAAATTCTCATTTCTGTAGAAAGCTGACCACAGGCACTTCATCAATCAGTATTTCGATTTGTAATGTGTTCCGTATGGTTCTCTGTCATTACTTAATGGGGAACATCCCCTCTGAAAACATCTGACTCTGAGCTCTGCGTCGAGAGAGCTGCTCATGTTTCAACCACGTTTCCCAGAAACTGAACACTCAGCAACATATTCATTTTAGTGACAGCCACCACTAATAAGAAACAGCCATGTGTCCATTGAATCTTTTACAACCCAAATAATTTCATACTAATAACAAGAGAAAAATCCGATTCATTTACATGACAACTGAATCTCTAGAATCTCAATTTTAATATCCTAAAGCTCATACTGAGTTGGTGTTTGTACTTCTCTTTCCTTACATCTTATAGTTTCTCTCAATACTTTTTATCTCTAATTAGGCCAGTTGTACTGACATGTGTTCTGCATATCGGAAAGGGGAAGTTGGGGCATGAATTGGAGAGTTTATCAGAAGCTGAGAGATAGTGGAAAAAAAAATTCAGTAAGTGCATCAGAAGTAAAAGGTTCTCACAACAATCAGTGATTGAATTAGATCAGAAAGGCCTAAATAAAGCAATTAGAAAAGCTGAACCATTTCATTGGAGAGTTAAATTATTTTTCTGCATCAGTTTGCTTAGAACATCATGGGATTATTAATCTCAAACCTTCTTGCTGTTGGGTGTGTTTTGGTTTCTTTTTTTTTTTTTTTTTTTTTTTTTTTTTTTACAATTTGGTTTTTTTTTCCGTGTTTGTTTGGTTTTGTAATAAAGAAGAGCAACTATCCAAGGTTTTGAATTGCCAATATATGAAACAAAAAAATTTACCAGAGCCACAAGGCATGCAAGTTGTAAAGAGACTAAAATTTTTGACTGCTCTAGAAAACTGTAGGTAGTAAGCACTGTAGCTTTAGTCTCTACTGGTTATTGAGGGTATTACTTTGAAATGGTCATTAAAAGCAAAATAATAAAACAGCTATATGTTCAGTATGCCACAGAGTCGAATCAGCAGGATTTCTGCAGAGAAAACCTGTCTCACTAGTTTTTATTTAAATCTACCAACAACACACTAACAAAGGATAATTTATTTTCATAATGGACCTGACACAGACAAAGCAAGATACCAGGCAAGACAGAGCTGTGGCAAGAACGATAGTAGTAACTCTCCCAGCTCACAGGCCAGATGGTTTAGTCCCTTACTGCCAAAGACTTCAGCAGGATTTCTTCAGGAGCAAATGCTTAGAAATGGAAGGAAGAGTTTTAGAACTGCTTAAATTTATGGTATGATCCTCAAAGCAATATATAAAGATATTTTTTTTTTAATTAAAAGAGTACTTTAATTAATAGTACTTTGCCAGCTAATTAAGTCAAGGTCAAAGTTGCAAAGTCAACTTGTATACTAAGTTCAAAGCATGATTAATTAGCATTTCTCATTTTCTAAAACACACTGCACAGGAGCATATTATGTTTCATCACACTAACAAAGTTTACATGTGCCTCCTAAATTCACTGCTTTTAAGACTACAGTCCCTCCAGAACCTCAGTTTAGCTGGAATGGCTCATACTTTTCATCTTCACTATAGAAACCAATGATGATCTTGGCTGTTGGTAAAAGGAGAAAGAAATTAAATCCTAAACTCATAAGCAACATAAATACCCGCTAACTTTTGTTAGATTACTTACCAGATTCACATCAGAAAGACAGAAACTTCATCTGTTGGGATAGTAGTCACTGAAACAAAACTCTTAGAAAATACATGGTGTGAGAAGCTGATTCTCTGAAAAAACATGTCTCAGGCAAGGGCTGTGATAAGTGGGATCAGAAAGTTTCAAGCACTTTGCAACTGAAGAGAAGACAAAGTTAGAAATTAAAAATCCTACTACCTATCTGAAGCAAAGCATTTGAGACAGATGATGAGGAAAATACTGTAACTAGAAATTAAAAGAAAGTAGCTAATTCAGAGAAAGGGATTATACAGAGCTCAAAGAATTTTGAGCAGAATTTGTAGGTTTACATAAAAGATAATTACTGAGCTTTCAGATATGACAGGTATCATTTTACAGAAGAAAAAATGGCAAATTATGAAAAAAAAATTAGAGATTTGTTGATAGATTTCTGGAAGCAAAGCAAAGGAAATAGGAATGTCAATGTTGTAATGCATAAGCAAAGCATGCAGCACCCTGAGCCTAAGCACTAATGCCAGGTGTCAGCACAGGCAGCATTGGCAAGTAGGAGAGCAAAGCAACAGGGCAGATGTTAAATATTAGGCAAATCCAGGTAACTAGCTTGCAGGTGCAAAAAATAAGGTTGAAATGATGTTTTCTTAAAACAAGAAGCTGATTGGAAGCACATCTGAAAATGACTTTTAGCGTGTGCCTCACTGCATTGCTTATCACTCAGATTATTCTCTTGACCTTTTAGTTGACTTCATTCAGAAAGTGCATATGTGTACTTTGTTGAACTCAGTCTTTTTTGTTTCATCTCATCCTTAGCTGTCACAGAATGGCTTTTCCACCTGGTAAAGAGCTTGTAGGCTTTATGCATGCCTTGTACCTGTGGATTGTTTTGGTGTGTTTCCCAAAGATGTCATCAGAGTTGAACTACTACCCGTGTTAAGGAGTTTTTCCTTCCAAGCACTCACATGTTTATCTCTGAAAAACAAATTATGTCAGATCTGATTCTGGCTATATTTTGGACTAAAACTTTCAGAGGTGTTCCATTTTTCTCAATACAATAAAGTTTTCAGAGATGCATGTATCACATTTCAGCTGCTTGAAAGCCAAAAAGTCTTACAGTGGCAGCAAAAGGGCCACTGCTACCAATGTCCTACCTGAGCTGGTGCAAACGTGAAGATTATCCCAATAATCCTGTGGTGACAGGGAGCAAAGCAGAAGTGTTGGGTCATGCATATGCATATCACTTGTCTGTCTGAGAGAAATGAATCAAACTTTAGTATAAAAAAAAGTTGTAAAAGTGGGATGAATCATGAATTATTTTAGTTACATTAAAAATTGTTTAGCTAGCTTGCTCAGATGTAATCCAGCTCCTATTTCTTTTGAGATAATTAAAAAGGCCACATATATGCATGTATGTATTTCTAAATAACAACAGCATTAAATTGTAATCCCTTGGTACCAGAAAATGTGCAAAACATGTCATTTTGCTTTTCTTTAGATTGTTGCATTGATGTTAAATGTAATATTACCATTGTTCTCATAGGCAATGAACAGATTGAGAGCACTAAACTCTGGCTATTTGCTGGTGGACATGATTCCAGAAAACTGGACTTTGGATACTTTACCTGTCGAAAACTGACTTCCTGATGTTAGTAGAAGGTCCAGTCTAGAACTTGATATCTTGCAGGGAAAGCTGAAAACTTGGGTGTTAGTGTAGGTTGGTAGGCTGATCCAACCAGCATGAGTGGCAACAGCATAAGGTTCAAATTTAGAAAAACAGATTTCTGAGGTTTTTTTTAAAGGGATTTAATGCTTCTTAATACAGGTAGAGAAGTGGTGCATGGACGCACTGCATTTTCAGTTTTATGCTGAATTGGATGAGAGCTTGAGTGCCTTGGTCCTTCTGGAGTTAACCATGTCCCAAAGAGAAATTGGGACCTTACTGACAGACAGAGGATAAATTAATAGAAATAAGGTTTTACAATGCCATGAATAAGCAGTTACACCTGTTCAGTTCTAGTAGTTTACACCTCATGCTCAGCCTGCCAGGAGAGGAGACACAGAGGCATTTGCCTGCAAGGCAACCAGCCCTGGGCTCCCACAGCTACCACGGGCTTCCCGTTGCTGATAACTAACTATAACTAACAAGTGCTGTCAGTGTGTTCCCATTACTAACAACTCCTTCTTAGGATTATAGTTATTACTACTATGCTAGCAGTAGGCTAAATCCCAAGCTACTAACTTGTTTTTTATTCATATAGAATTATTCTCAGCAGGTAAAACCTGACTTAAGCATCATTAGTTGGTCAGCATTACTCTTCTATTTCCAGAGCTATGTAGCTACATCGTTAACCATTTACCACCAATAATAAACTTACCTAGTTATTTTGCAAGACCAGATGAGCTGTCACTCTCTTTCTCCATT
>NW_010287625.1:146235-174869 GCF_000700745.2 Antrostomus carolinensis
TGGTTTTTATTTACAAGTCAGAGAGAGGGTGACTCATGTTTCTGTTTGCAATTCAGCAGCTGCCTCCTACTGTCCCCTTGAATCATGAGTCTGGATGAAGCATTACTGCCATGGTCTTCATCATTTGTGGAAAGGGCATAATTAACTGACCCTTCATTTCATAGCCTTATAAAACATTCTTGCACAATTGAGCTAGATGGCTTTTGTTTGGAAAGGATGCAGTGAAATCTGAGAACTGGATTGGGAGAAGAATTTGCAGCGTCAAAAGAAATTTAATCACAATTATTCTTTTCACTTCTTTTGGTGCTGATTTAAGAACTTGGTTTGATATGAGGTTAGTGTGGGAAAGAAGAATGATAATTTTAAAGGAAACTTTCTGCAGCTATAACTGAACATTTTAAATAACTGCCATCTTTGACATGTCAGCCTCTTAAGTTTTCTTAACTTTCACTTAATGTAGAATTTGCTCTTAATTCTGGCAGATCAGTATATAACTGCTGTGCAGAAGATTAATAGTGACAAAAAGTAGAGATACAAACTACAAAAATTTGAAAACTTTGAGATAAAATTTTGAAATGGAAATTTTAAACTTTGAAAATTATTTGATATAAAAAGTCGTGTACACCCTTTTATCACAGTCTTCTTTTCCGTGGTATCATCAATAAGGAATCCTTGCAAATAGTTGCTGATGACACAGATGAACCAAAACACCTAAAGCGCAGTTTCAGGTCCCATGTGCGAGACTAAATAATGTCATTTTGATCATCCCTTTTCCATTAAGTGTATTGAGAACAACCTCCTAAACACTTTTGGGTCCTATCATAAACTAAACTTTCTGGATGCAGTTTTGAGTGCATAAAGTGTTTTAGGGCCTTAGTAAAGGCATCCTGATTTCCAATACATTAAATGTTCACTGTGAGGATCTGAGACTTCTGCCCCATTATTCAGCCTGACCTTTAGCATGCCCTGATGTTCAGCATTCTTCAGTAACTGAGAGGGAATTTATGCCATGCTGCTTGTCATGTGTGACTAACAGAGCAATGTGGTCGATTTTCAGTTCTTGTTATGTGCCCTCTGCATAAGAAGGGCTCTATAACAACAGTTACTAGTGATAAAAACAATAACCACCACCCTAAATTATGTTATTAGTTAAATGGGATTACAGGACATTATTTAACATTAGATCTAGCTATAAAAAATATAAGTGTCTCCCCAAAATACAAATTAATTTTAGTGCTTAAAGAAGGCTGCTAGATAACAGTAAAAAATGTCATATTTAATAGGATTAGCACACTTAAAAAGAATACACAAAGTTTCATAAATATTATATTGCTTATGCAATATGCAAACATTCATTTTATAAAATATGTGACTTGATATTAACAACCTTTTTACTGTGTTAAAATAGATGTCACTATCGAAGAGCAATTATTGAACATATTCCTCAAAATATGAAAAAATAAAACCTTAAATTGGTAAAACACAGATAAATGTCTTCTTGGCTATCACTTCTAATGACTAGACACTAATTCATAAAAATTTATGAGTCCTGTAATTTCATGATGTATTGTATAAATATACTGTATCAGTTATATAAGTGTACTAATAGCTATTTCTTATTTAATGTTATCCTTCCATAGGTGCTAAAAGCAGAAAAATGTACAGATCTCTTTATTCGTACTTATAGAGGTCAGCATAAGATAACCAAGTTGTGATGAAAAGCACTATTGTACTTGATCAACATAACATCTTTTAATATATAGGAAGCACAGTACTTATGATGTCTTTTAAATCTTCTGTTCTCTGTTTTTAAAATACTTAGGTATTAAAAAATGTGATGTGCTTGAGTTAGACTGATGTCACCTAATAAGCTTTATTAGATGTCAAAACACCACTTTTTCATATCTCTTTAATCATTCCCTGACTCTAACATACATGCAAAATATTCATTACAGACAAATAAAGTAAACCATTTCCCGAGACAGTGCATATTTATTCAGGACTCAAAATCCCTTCCTTTAATAATTGTAGGTATATTTTGCTGAATTTGAGTTAGGGAGGTTAACGCACAAAAATGGGCATTTTCCGCAGCAGCCTGTGGATGGTGTTTAGCTGAAGGCACAGCTGTTTGAAAAGCTCTTTGTGCGGGTTACCAGGGGATGCCCGTAGAAAGCTTATTTGTGTGCTTTACTGGGGGAACTGGGGGAGGGCTTCTTTACATGCACTGAAATGTATTTTCTACTTATGTTGTACAATGTCCTTCCAAGTTTTGAATCTTCTGGCACGTTGTTATGCTCTCTGTTGACCTCATCGTCATCATATAAAACATGATGAAGGAAGAGAAAACAGGTGGAGGCTCAATTTTAGTGCTTCCCATTCTGCCCTCACTGTTTCTTCCCACCAGGCTGTCCTCCTCCCTCCCCCACTTCAGTTACCCAACAAAAAAACAAGTGAAAAACTAACCAAGAAAATGTTTCACAAAAAAAATTCCACGGCACCCTCTCCCTGACACACACACAAAAGGCAGCCTTAGTAATCACAACCACCCAGCAAATCCAAAAAACCTACATAATGAACATACAAAAGTGTGAACTGCTAAACTGTGTTACCAGGCTAGTTCTTGGCAGAACAATTTTAATATAAATAGGTTTGACATTTGATTAGAAGTAGACAGTTTTTCTTTCTCTTTCTTTTTTTTCCTTCTCTTTCTCTTTTTTCTTTCTCTTTCTTCTTTTTCTTACTGCAAATGAGTTATATTCAGAGCACACTGGAGCAGAGATAAATGAGAGCTAACATATTTTTAACTTGATTACATTCCGCAGTGATGTATAGAGGCGCATAGCTACAGTAAGTGACTCCATGGAGAGAAAGGGGGAGGGAGGGAAGGAGGGAAGGAGGGAAGGGAAAGCCCTCTGTGGATATGATAAGGAAAGCTGGGATGAATTGTGGTCTCTGTTCTCTGTTATCCAAGGGTGGCTAGCTGCTGCTGCACTAAAGGCCTTTATTCCCTGCCTGTGGGAAAGTGGTGGGCGAAGGCTGAGTTCTCAGTTACACTGCACATGCAGATTTTAATTAGCTGGATTAAAAACAAGACCGTATCATGTCCTTTAGCAGTATTCTATCTAGAAACAAAAGATTTTCTTTCCTGGCTTCTGCAAGCAGCACAGTACAGCATTAATAAAAAAAAGGTCATAGCAGTTCAAGACGAAAGGTCACACATGATAGAAGCTCTATGTGAGGGGGACATCATGTTTATCTCCGTGATAAAGGAGCTCTGTCCAGGCAGGTCAGCACAACGTGCCTCAGCAATAGGAAAATATAAACATATGGGGTGAAGAGATGTTGGAGTGGGGAGTCTGGCAAAGCACTTTTAGTTGTAGAAGTAGAGAGGAAAAAAAAAAAAGAAAGAGAGAAAAAATTGTTAAAAAGAGAATAAAAGTTGAAAGGATCCAGCTTTAAAAAAGCTAAAGAGTCAAAAAGAGCCTGAGATGAAGCCTGGGGTGACAACAGCATAGCACAGCTCAGAGTCTATGAGGTATGTATAAGCATCCAGCTGGTGGTGATACCCTCTTCCAGCAGGCAGGGAATGCCAGCTTGGGTCACTGGGCTACATCCTTGCACACCACAGGCCACTCACATGTGGACAGAGCCTGCACCCTTCTGCCCATGAAAAGACCATGGAGATACTCCTCCCTGGGTCAACCTTCAAGCCTCTGTCTAATTCCAGAAGATCCCCAGACTGAGATCTTGGGCTGAGATTGGGGGTTTTTTTATGTTTTATTTGGGCCACTGCAACTACTGTGTTGGGTTTTTTTGCATTGTTTTCTTTTCTTTTGTTTTCTTAATGGAGAGCCAGGCTTTTCCCCAGTGAAGACCAAAGGAATCTGCATGTACTTCCAGAGGAGCATTAGTAGGTCTCTAACCCACAGCCTTCAAGGCTTTGCCCTGGAATGCACCAAGCACTTTCAACACCATCACTGTTATCGGTGGGAGGGAGATGCAAGCCATCCTTAGCTTCTCTCCAGCTCAGACTGCAAAAATAAACACATTGCAAAGGTTTACGTTTGCCTTGCAAACCTTAACTGATGCAATGGTCTCAATTGGTCTGAGTAGACCACTGTCATATGCAAGCACCCATGGGAGAGTGCTTCAGGCTTGAGGGGCAACATGGAAAGGGAAGGGAAAGGGAGACAAAGGTAGATGAGGTCAAATGTTCCTCCTCCGCTTTGGCATACTTCCTGCTTTTCAAAGTCCAAGTCAGAAAAAAATGATCAATTTCTGTGCAAATCATTCTAAGCAACAATTCTATTCTTTTCTTTATAACATTTTCATTAAATAAGATTCACACAACAACCCAGGCAGGTATGACTATGTACGTGTCAGGCTCCATAGCCTCTTTTATGAGAATGATTCATGAATAGGTCAATTAAGAAACAAAGAATCTTTTTAACCTAAAAAGAACATCGGGTGAAAGCACAAAATCAAGTTCTCATAGTCCAGCAAGGTGCTGCACATCAAATGGCCGCATTAATTAACAGCACACTCTTAGCCTGTAGCAAACTTGAAGCAAAAAATGTGTTAGCTTAAATGTCGTTGAAATCAGTACTTGTCAGCTTCAGTAATTTGATTATAGGTATGAGCTCTAAGAAAAGTAAAGGTTAGTGCTAGAAACCAGAAACCTTCTGGATAAAACAATACAGTTTTTCATTTTGAGCAGCAATTCAGTATAGTAGCTACCTATGAAACTGATAACTCAATGGTTAAAGTGTCCCCATTATGCTGCTGCTGCTGAGATCATTGGAAAATCATGGTCTAATTCAATACATGCGGGTAATTTTCTATAATCTCAGTAATACAGCATGGCCTAATATAATTATTTGTATGATAAGGCTTTTTAAACCAACTTGGCCTTCACTGCTGTTTATCCTTAGAATACAGAAAAAGATTATAGCATGAATTGCCTGCTTCTTATTTTTATTTCTGCAGTATAATATAGTACTGTGAAGGACAGTGTTACATGGGTTAACTGGGGTTCTAGGTGCCCAGTTAGCCCTAGAAACACAGAGCACCAGCTCCCTAAACAATCTCATGCTGTAAGACACTTTAAGCTTATTCAGACCCACTGCCAGTGCTTTGACTGTGGAAACATCTTGATATAGGGGTCAGTGCACTCATGTCCATTTTGCAGGGTTTAAAATAAATTCCCTTCCCAGATGTGAAAAAAAGTTGCCACAGAAATCAAAAGAAGTAAGTTTTATGTTCACATCAGTTTAGCATGCTTATGTGACCCGGAGCATCTGGTGTGTTTGTATCTCAACACCTCACAGCTTTTTACGCTTTTGTCCAAACGAGGTGTCAAGTCATAGAGCTTAGCTACTTATTCAAAGCTGTAGGAGATCCTCCATCACGGAAGAGAGCTGAAGCTGGCTTTTCCAGAATCTCAGCTTGTGTGATAAACCTCTCGTTAGTTCAAAACTAACAAGTTTTGAGCAGGTGAGAGCCTAGTTTTATTACTCTATGGGATTAAAAAAGTTCACTTCAGTACTCATTTGGTAAAAAACAGAATGAGAGAAAAAAGAATCCAAATATGAAGGGGGTGAACAAACTGATGATTATACTTCTCAATGGCTTCTGATGACTGAGGCCAATAGGGGTTTTCTGTTGATTTTTGGCAGTGTTACTGAGGTTTCACTCTGACACTAAGTGAACTAAACAGGACCAACAAGGTATGGGCCTGAAACCATCCATACTACCAAATTGGTCCCTGGCATAGCCTTGACTCAAGCCTGCTTGAGCTTTTCCAGACAATACCAAAGCACAGCTTGGGTATTAACCTGGGTCAGGGACCACCTCCAATAGGTATTTTGGATGTGGTCACTGTGATTTGGAGGGTAAGAGAGTTTAGTTTGTGAATGGAAGGTCTTTCATGCCAGTTGGCCTCCAGGAAAAGTCTCTGACTAATTTTATTTAATAGTTTAGACATAGTCAGTGTGTCCAGGTCTGCCTTTCCTTTCCAGTCTTGCTGAAGCCAGCAATCAGTGCTCAGTCCAAACATTGGCAGTGTGACATGGCATCAGTAGGGTGACAGGAGTAACATGATTTGACCATGCAGCTCTCATAAATGTGACATAGTTAATTATATTTTAAAGAAAAGCACTGTTATTTGGGGAGTGGACTGAAGCAGACCTAGAATTAATGAACAAATCACAACATAAAATGATACCAACAAATGAAGAATTAATAGGTCAATTAGTTTCAATTAATTAGAGGTAGTTCTCTCTTACTACAAAAAGCTGTATGCACAATAAATATATATCTGGATAGTCTTTTAAAAATATAAACTATGATATTATGTAAATTCCAGGTACGTTGTTAAAAAAATTAAAACCAGAAACTCTTACTTGAAGTATTGTAGAAAAAGTCGTAGGTTCTAGATGGAAGAAAACAAGCATTTTAAACAAAGACCTTCTCATTTAAAGCAATAATCATCAACATGTGGCTTATATGTACTATGTGGCAGCTGCAACAACATTCATATCTCAGTGTGCCTGGTCTCAGGCAGAGCAAGGGAAGTGCTGAAAACAGTAGCATTCCTCATGGATCTGCTCCAGATCCCACAGAAGTCGGAGAGAATCTACCCTCCATGCTTGCTTTCACACTCAGGCAGCACAGCTAATGTTGAGCAAATAGACCACAACTATGTGGCTGTCTCCCAGCAAGCCAGACACATAAGAAAATATTTCTATCCCCTCCCTGAAGTCAGGATTTTTTTGGGGAAAAAGAAGAGAAGTAGAGAGGTGGCACCCCAGCCATCTGGTTCCTTCAGCAAAGTCTGTATTGCACTAACCCTGAGATCTGTAAAGGCCTTAAAGCCCCCAAGATCCATTGGATAAATAACCAACCAGTGGAGATTGGTTTTGGGGGGAGACAAGGGAGTATGGTTTTTTCTGTTATTATCCTTAATATGATGTTGTAAAATGGTGTCCCTGTTAGAAGTACTCATAACACAATATTAAATCATCACAACATGAACGTGAACCTTGGACTCAGCTGGCCTAGATGTTCTGGAAATATCATTAGTTTAATTTTTTTGCTGCTGGGAACTGAGAAACAACTTCATCTCGCAGGAAAAAAAATATTTGTTTTCACCTCTGCACTGCACTCCTGATGCTTCTGCCCCACTTCAGATTATTTTATGGTGAAAGAGAAGGGAGAAAACTAGCTGATCTCTTCTCCAAAGAACACGGCCATTGCACTGGATAAGAAGATATGGGTTGGCTCACAAGAAGATAAGATCCTTCTACAGCTTCCCTGTGACAGACCAGCTGCCTGTGAAAGGTGAGCTCTGGCAATTTAAGAGATACACCAGAGACATTAAAAGCATATATGCTCTTCCATATCCTCAGCGGACATGAGCTAAGATTCCTAAAGGAGGGCTCCAGCAGGCGTGGTTGTATCTACCTGGTAGTGAAGTGGATTGCAAGTTTATCATGTTCAGCTTGCTTAGCTTTCCTACAGTAAAAATATTTTGTGGCAACATGAGTCAAGCTAAGAACACGATCCTCATTCCTTGCTCAGATGTATTCGCTCAGATGTATTCACTCAGATGATTTCTCCCACCTGCTCTACGCTAGGAAGTCAATATGAGGTAAGAAGCAGCACAAGAGACCTCCTGTGGTGCTGTATGTCAAACTCTGAAGAAATGATAGACTATTGTGTGCAAACTTAAAACCACACTTGGGGGAGGTGGCAGGAGGTAAACTAATTTCCAAGCAGTTTCCAAAATAACTAATTATATCTCTTTTTTTGTTGGGTTTTGTTTTTAAACTTGACAGCATGAGATGTAATTTCAAGTTAAAGGTCTCTTTTCCAACCAAAAATATACACAGAGATGGACTCTGTAAAGCTCTAACCTATATATTTGATTTAAACAAAGAATTGCCTTGGTAAATGACAAGTCACTGAAAAAAAAAACCAAACCAAACATAACTGATATTAAATCATAAAAGGCAACGGATGAGAAACCCGAATAATTTCTTGAAAATCTGTTCTCTATGGATCAAAAATTAATAAACATTTTCTTTAGGGCCTCAGAAGTGATAGTACTGTGGCACGCACAATGCAAACCCACTTTGCTCCCAAAGACCTGGCACCAGCTTTGCTATTGTATAACACAGCTTTAAACCTGCTCTGAAGCAATGCTGTAAATCAGGACTCATTCCGACAAAGTCAATGGAGCTAAATGACCATAAAACTGGTATGAGAGAGAAATCAGGTTGTTAACCTCTAAGTAAGGCTTGCACTTATTTTACAACCTCTGATTGGTCAGGCTATATTTTATTCATTCAGTGTGAAATGAGAGCCCCAAGCGTGGAAATGAGTATTGATTCTAGTTGAGCTATACTTGATATAACTTAAAGATACTAAACTTTTAGCATATCCTTCTTGGTCCATATCCAGTAACATTGCCGGAATTAGAATAGAGGTGTCTAAGTCTAACCTCAAACAGCAACTTGGACCATCTTCTGCCCTCAGAGTCTAATGATATAAGAACACAAAAGTAACAACAGGCTTCCTTCTTTAACCTGGAAGTTAATATGAGATTTCCCCAGAATCAAATTCCATCAGGGAAACAAGAGAGATGACTTACCTATCAGATAGTGCTAGTAGATAGATTCTGGCTCTTTCTCTTGGGAATAACTTGATATTTTATGTTACATTATTACTGAAAACAGGAAACTGAGGCTAGGAACCAGAGCCTCAGAACATCTACCATCCCCTCCTCCACTTTTAACAAATGGTCTTTACTTGATTTTATTCCTCATAAGATATTTTTTTACCTAAATTCTCTGTGGGCTGAGGTGCATAATATAGACTGTTTGGCTGTAAGGGACTTGTCCCTCAGGAGCACTGAGACACATTTATTGCAGTGTAGGATCAAAACACAGGTATGCAATTCAGGTTGTCTAAACCGCTCTGCAGAAGACAAAATCCTTTGAACTCAGGTAATGTGGCCCTATGTATCCATGGGCCAGGAGAATAACTCCTCCTAACAATGGACCTTTAAACTCCATGAAAATGTCATCCTAGTGTTCATAGCAGTCAGACAGCACACAGGATGTCAGCAGTCCTTTGTAAAGGAAAGGAGAACAACTCAGAGGATATCATTCTGGCATTTCATAAGTTCATGGTCAATAGTGAGTCCACAAGGGCATAGCAGAGGGAGGAGAGCTACAACGAGGATTATCTGACATCTAGAAAAGCTTCTTGAGATGTAGAGTTTAGGTCACAGAGGATTCCTCAGCTAGGAAAAAAGATTACTGATGAGTAGTGGACATAAAATTATTTTTTAAAATGAAGAAAGTATACAGGAAACAATTATTCAGCATTTCACATAACATAAAAGCTAGGAAGACTTACTAGGAAGACTAAGGGACATGCTGTTTTATTTTATACAGCCACAAAATGTTGTAAAGGTCAAAACTATTAAAAACCCAAACAAAATGCAATTAGATTGACTCTTAAAAAAAGACCCATAGATGTCTAGTGAACATGGATATATGGACTTCTTAACTTCTTCTTTCTTTGCATGCATTTTGAAGATCTGATAATTTCACTCCACTTAGAAGAGATTCTAAAGTCCATATCACTTCATAAAGTTTGTAAAAAATGCCTTAGGATTCACCACTATCCAAGATTAAATGTTAAGATAGCAGTTTTACATACATATTCAAAGGAGAAAATATTAACTAGATGTTAAGAAATTGCCACATCAAGATCTGGATTTTAAGTTTTTCACTGTTCAGAGGCATCTGGAACGTATTTAAAGATTAGTGTTATTAGTTGTAAGTTATGTGGTAATTTAATACAAATACGGGAGTGTGTGCAAAAATTGTTCAGAATGCAGCTCCTGATTTCTGATTTCCAGCTACATTGTAATTTTAAGGCATTTATTCATTCTGTTTGGTTTTGGCCCTTGATTGGGTGGTGGAAAATAATGATAAAAGAGCCATCAAAAATGTAGGAAAAACTCACAGCTTTTTTTTTTTTTTAATATATATTCAAGAAGAGGTCCCAAAGAGCAAAGGCAACCCCAGAGTTTTTACAACTCTAGCTTGTAAGCCTCTTTTGCTGCATGAAGGGGAGGAAAATGGTAGAGAGGAAATGGAAGAAGCCCTGGTTTGGGTCAAGCAGGTGCATTTCAAGGGTTTCACTGAGCTTGCACCCTGGCTGCCAGGCCACCCTGGCACCAAGTGCTCTTTCCACCCTATTTCAGTTTCTGTTTTCTCCAGGTGGTAAGGAGCTTTCTGTTTTATCATGGGGTAAATCTGGGTTTGGCAGACACACAAAAAAAAAGTGCATTTCACTTTCTTTGGGAAATGTAAACAGCATTGCTCCCAGCCAGTACTACCAGTTAGAGTAACAGCAGAGAAAGCTCCAGTTCATATCTGGATTTTGCCTCCTGAGTGGCACATACAGATGAAAAGTAAAATAATTAGTTTGAAAAGGTTCATCCATTTATCCTGCTGGCACAAAGACCTTCTTTGTTTTATTTTATGGGATCTCAAGGATCTCATTTCCCATTTTTGATTATGTAAAAAAAAAAATAAAATGATGTTGCCATGTAAAAAAAAAGCAGCAAACTCTAAAAGCATTCGGAGAGGGTGCAGTAGTTTTAACCTGCTGTTTGTGTGATTCCAATAGGTGTATTTAAATGTAAATGCTACCCTTTCACCCTTGAGCCACCTATTCTTGCAGCCAGCAGAAAGAGAGCATTCATGGTATAATGTCTTTATGAGGACAGAACTTACACTTAATTTCTCATGTGAATCAAACTCTTTTATAACACATTTTTGTGAGATTAAAAGAACAATATTAGTCTAGTGGCTCAGCAGCCAGATCACTGCTCTGTCACATGGGAGACATGGGTTCAAAGGGATGGCGGCAACTTAGCGGGGAAAGTGCATGATTGAAACTGCAGCCACGGAAAGATTCAGTCCTCCACTCTCACAGAATTGTTTAACTTTGCATTATCTCCTCCCTCGGGCCAGTCAGAGCCACCCTTCCTCCAGCTCCTTACTGGAAACTGTGTTCAGCTGCTGGTCCCTAATAGAGACTTACTAGGAGAAGGTCTTGAAATCCTAACTCTTTAAACAATCTACATTCACTTGAGCTTGTACAGCAGGGAGGATTTTCAAGAAAGAGAAGGAAGACTTTTTGAACAGGTATTTCCAGACAAAGTCCCTTTGACTGCCTAGTTTCACTCCGTGCCCATGCACTGAATCATAGCGCGTTCAGGTTACCTGTGCTCGTGGCATGTGGATGTCTGAGCTGCACAGCTTGAGAGCAGGCGGCATCTGAGACTCTTAGCAGAGGAACAACGTGACAATAAGATTGATGGAGTAGCTCTGATCCTGTTGTGTCAGGGTAGAGTCTCATGGAAGCCTAGGGAGCCCTAACTGCTCTATATTAAGGGATTTATTTTTGAGTAGGCAAAAGTTCCAGTTCATTTTCACTAAACAAGTTGAAAAATGAATTAGTTAAGCATAGGCCAAGCAAATGGTTGTATCTTACTTTGCCTCCACTGATTCAAAATAAGTTGTCATGTTTTTTCCAAAATAGATTTTTTTCCCTCAGTCTGAAGCATGGCTGCATGTGGCAGACATCAGACTTTGGCTTCACGTCACCTCCACACAGCAGCGAATACAGTTTGGAGCAAGGCTCTAAGATGGCTGCAAGATGGCTGTATTGTGAACTAGTGTGTGTTCAGCACTGCTGATTACTAGAATTATTATTCTTTTCATGACGCTGCTCAGAGGATGCAGTGATAGGGGGTCTTTGTGTAGACTGACATTCAAATGCTTAACAATATTATATTTTTCTCCTTGGATCTTACAATCCAAGTACAAGCCATGCTATTTTCTCATTCTTTACAAGCTGCATGACGCAAGACAGAGAAGTCTGTGTATGCTGCAAGTGCAAGCACCAATGTCAGGCAGTCCTGCTTACTTCCCTCACTTCCCCTTTCCTTGATACAGAGCATATGTCTCATTGTGGCACCAAGCACATGAAAACTGAAGGGAAATAGCCTATTATTTTAGGAGGTGCAAGACCAAGCACCTGGAACAGTGAAATACTTGGAAAGCACTTCTGTAAATGTTTTAGGCTGTAATATATTAAACAATTAAGAGGTGTTGGTATTTCTGTGCTTGAGGGCATTTAAAACAGAGAAGTCTCCTTTAAAGGCACCAGAGCAGAATGTGTATGGTCATGCTGTTTAAAATAAAAACTACCTCTTTTTTTTCCCCCCTTTCAGCAAAAAGTCCAAGTTTCAGCTGACTTGCTCTTTCAGCAGAGGAAATGAAGCCAGATTATTTTAATGCTTTTTTAAAGAGTTAACTCCTAAAAAAAAAAAAAAAAAAAAAAAAATTTAAAAAAAATCCAAAGAGTACAATTAGTTAAGTTACTCTGAAAGCTCTACTCAGGTAATTTAGAAAATAGTTTTGCTAATAACCTTAATGCATTGCTTGTAGACCCAGGACTGTCAGCACTACAGGTTACTACATGTTGATCAGTAAATTGCTGATACCAGCTACAACCAACCCTTAAGAAATCCAGTGTCTCTTACATCTTTGCTTCTATTTTCCCGACAACAACAAATCAGCATCTGTGCAGCATCAAATTAGTATGAAAGAATAAAAACTTAATACTGACAATTCTTAGCTGAGCACACAGTCAAAATTAAGTGTAGTTAATGAATAATAAGTTAATTCTTAGAAAGCTTTTCTTAGGGAGCTTTAAAGTATGTGAAATTGAAATGCAAATTCTTTTAGACAAGTATACAGAAAGACATGCTCACACACACACAGAAGCCCTACACATATGTAGTCTACATTTACATATATGCATATAGATAAATTCCAAACAGACAAGCTCTAGGAAACTTGATAAGAGAAAAAAGAAAAAAATTACCTACTGGTCTCTATGACGCCAACAAGTGCACAAATTCTCTGAAAAAAACTTTAGAATTGTCTATTTTAATATTTTAAAATGTTAGCAATCATTTTCACCAAAATATATTTCCTGACAAAAAAAAAAAATGACTTAATAGAACCTAAAAATTATTAACAGTGGAAAACACCTGCTTCAAGTTGCTTGTAAGAAAACAAATACAGGAATTGGCAACTTTTGTGCAGTTTTAGGTCTGAAGTAATTACGGTGGACTTTCGCTTTAATCACTTATCTCAGAGCAGCCCATCAGATTAACAAGGGAAAAAAAAAAAAAAGTATTAAAACTTAGTGAGTTACTGGAATCTTCTGGACCTGAAAACTATACAGATGGTCTGCAACGTATTTGTATAGAAGATGCCCAATTGTTGATGGGTTTCCAACTATTATAGTAGCATAGTAAGAAGGCAGATACTGGGCAGGGAGCACTGAGCAACTGTTGTCACCGAGCCTTCCCCTCTTGGCTGCATCCCCACTCACCCAACGAGCAGTTTTGGTCTCCCAGAGCAGAGACAAAGGTTGCTTTGGAGAAGCCGGGAAGCCTAAGAACACCATGTAGATTTAGGACTGGATAGGAGGTATTGTGCAGAGGCCATGCCCATTACTCATCCGCTGGCAACGAGCTCTCTTCCTTTTGTCTGGAAAGACGGTAAACTTTCAATGCCATCTGAAAACAGAAGGCCTTTCACAGAGTGCAAGAACTCTGCCATCTCAATCATGTGAAAATATTGTAAACACTTTCCCAGCCCCCATTCAGCTGTCTGAAAAGCAGAGCTAGAAAACACAAAACAAAACAAGAAGAAAAGGGTGTGCATTGCGCACTTAGTTTTAATTTATATTTTTTACTCTGAAAAGGAATTTTGCTTGGAATTTTCTTTCTTTTCCTTAATGTTAGTGAACAGGGTTAAAAAGCTGTTCTGGAAAAAAGGCAGTTAAAAGCCTATTCTATATTTTATTTAGAGGGGGGAAAAAAAAGTCCAGTGCCCAGCAGTTTTTCTCCAGCAGAGCTTCTCTCAAATTTCTTTACAACTTTTGCAAGAACAGATTTCAAACATGCTACAGGACTTGGATTCCTCTTTCAGTGCTCAGGTTGATCCACCCTTATGAACATTTCCCAGGAGGGTCTTCCCTCCAAACATTTAAACATGAGTGTTTTATTACTGACATACCTTAACATATGCAATAACATGTATAGAGTGGGAAGTGGTTCACAAAGAATAATATATTTAGAGTATACCTGCATATGTGTGTACATATATGTTTACATATGTAACAAACATACAATATACACAAAAGCATACATGTTGTTTGCACAAAATTCTTAAACCTGTTGTTTTGCCTGATGATACCTTCTATATAGGTTGTGCTGGTGCAATATCCTATCAACTCTAGACATTGTTTTTTATAGGTGATTTCACTGCATCATGTCATTAGGTAAAAGTAATGTGGTTCTTTGTTGAACATGATATGCTCATTCTCCTTAAGTCAGTAACTACTTGAATTTTTGAACTTCAGCTACTCAAAACTTTGAGTCAGTAACATATTAGTGCTCTGATTCTTCATTATTTATTTGAAGTATGAGGGTCTTGTTTAAGTTGGTCAGCTTAACACTGGAGAAGGGCAAAGAAAAATAACTTCGCTGGCAGCCCATAGGAAATATACTTTATTCCCTTGTGTATAAATCTTGCTCTAGAACAATATTTCTGGTCTTGTTCTGATTTTCTGGATCAGAACAAGAATTGGTCTGATCCAATTCTGAACAGAGCAGAAGGAGGTATCACAGGTAAGCCTGGAAGTATTCATGTTGCCTTAGAGGTAAACCCTCTGCTCCTGCCCTAGGAAAGGGCCGGCTGTCATTAGTGACTTCCAGAGGGATGTACCACTGCTGTCTTGGGTGGTATTTGCTACAAGTATTCAACAAATGCTATGCACGCTGATAGAAGTCAGTCCACGACAGGCCAGTGAGAACTGACTGCTATAGGTGCACACCATATAGAGGGGAGACCCTTCCACCTAATTCCCCCTCACTCTGATGTGGATGCATACAGTTTGCTGAGTATAAAGGAGACTTTGTTATTTAAGCAGAGTGATATGAGTTTGTAGAGCATTTTGCTATCTAAGTAAAGAACAAATGTAAAAATGCAAAAAAAGGGATGCATAAGCCCACGTACATTCAAGCACACTCAGTGCTCTGTTCCTCAGCAGGCAAACCCAACTGGGCTGTCCCTTGAAGTCTCTTTGCATGCAGGATTGCACGTGCATAGGAAGCCTGTAGATCTGGGAGTTCACTGTACTCTTGGATGCTCCTCAGACCTCTCTTAAGGTTGATTTTGGTACACTCACTTGATGATCCTTGTGGGTCCCCTCCAACTCACAGTATTCTATGATTCTATGACCTTCTGCTCTAGCTTTTGCCCTCAAGAGGAAAGACTATTCCTTTCCCTGCACTAGAGATACACTCCTTTATGCTAGTGAAATCAGCAGCTACTCAATAAGTCGATGTTACTGTTCCTTATTTAAGCAGAATTCAAGGACAATAATGCACAAAAATGCATGAGAAGTTATTAACAAGTAACACCAGATGTGGCACATTGGAAGGCCAAGTTCTTACCATCACTCAGTATACACAATATGCATCAATATGGCCTTTTAACAGTGTTAGAAGTTCAGCACTTGAATTCCATGCCCCTCAAAATAAGTGTGTATTAGTACAGTTAGATAGTCACTTAGCCTTTCTATACACACAGTGAGAATGTGCAATCATAGGTTAGGGGACGAGGAAAAGTATTTGCAAATAACTGAAGCAGGGGCTGATAAACTGACCAATGCTTTGCATTCACAAATGCATTCCTTGGGACTGTCTTGCACATGCTATCTCAATACTTCCCTCCTCCTCCTCTCTCCATTTTATAAAAAGAAGCTGCAATAAATTAAAATTTTATGAGACTCCAAATAAAAACCTTCACTAAAATTGAAAACAAGTAATGGATGTAGAAGCATATGGAAGGTTTATGAGAGCAGAGAAAAAAAAAATATCCCAAGGCAATAAAAAACCTGTCCCACTCTTTCTTGGTCTTTACAAACCAAAAATTACAAAAGACAGATGAAGAAGTTTGCTGTACAATACAGAACTGGTACACCTTCCAGTAAAGAGACATTATAGTTTTCTTACTCATTCTTCTGATGCAAGGCAGCCTAGTAAGAACTACTCTTAAGATCCTTTTTCTGACTTTCTTTATAAAATACTTCAAAGTTATACATGGAAATGAGAGAACTTTATGATTTGATCCTTAGTGTAAGGGTAATCAAGTAGAAGTGGCTTCCTGGCCTTTCATGCAGTTTTCTTTGGAACTAAACACTGGACCCTCTGAATTCTGTAACTAGCATTTTAAGTGTTTTATGGGATAAAGGCAGTTTTGTTTAATTTATATTTTCATCTTTGCTCCAAACCTCAAAGTTATTAATTCTGGTCACTGTATACACAGTTGTGCTTCCATTTTTTTCCCCACCATTTCTCCCATCTTCACTACTCCCTTCTTCCAGAATGGTGTGGGTAGGGATTTTGTGTAGCTAAATGGTAGAGTGGTTATTAAGGATATTGTTTTGCTTTGTTTTTAAATACAATACTCCACATTCCAGACATTTCTACCAGACACAATGGTTTGGAACTGAAGAATACTGCAAGCGATGAAATTTGGGTCTGGTTCTAAATTATTGCAAAATACTTGAAGAACTTTTAGATTTTTTCCTCTCTAACATGATGCAAACTTGGGGTCAAAGCTATGGGGATATGTGTTTGACATCTTAGGTCAGAAGTTATAATCCTGTAGTATGTTTTGTTTTATGAGAATAAATGCAGGTTCTGTGCTCAGTGCCCAAATAAGGTCTATGAACTGCTAATTTCCATTTATAGAGGAAACAAATGATACCAACCAGTAACAGACAATATTATGTTGGCTGATTTTACATTCCTGTTAAACCAATCAGTTGTGAAATGGTTAATAGTGGTAGCCATTACATTGTCCTTGCTTCTGATATCCAGTTAAAAATGAATTCAAAGTGTGTCCAATGGCTGACAAGGTTTGCTCATCACGCCCCATCCCTCAGTTGCCAAAGGCAAACAACTTCTGAAAAGAAGGTAAGAAAACAAAGGTGAAGACATCCCATATCAGATTCGGGGGAAGTGTATTTAAAGAAAAGAAATGTTTAGGGTTCGAGGAGATAGCATTCCTACAGAGAAGTTGCTACAAAGGCTCTGTGCTCTTAAGATTCACTTCAGCTTGTAAACAAGAATGCACATAAAGAGCTCAGAGAGAAAAATGTAACAGGACCTGGGGTTTTGCATCTTCGTTTAGATATAATCTTGCTGAAACTCAGGAGAACGGTCCTCGGAGGGCTATGACTTAATCAAACACCATGGAAATGTTGTTCTTCCAAAAGAAAAACAAACACAAACAATGTTGTGACACACAATTCATTAAGAGCCTTTGTTTGCATGGTGTTTTACAGAAGTTGAGAAGCATAAATATTCTTGGGTCTTCTATCATTAGAACAGTGAAGAGAAAAAAGCGATTCAGACCTTGAACAGGATTGTGCTTGACTTCTGTTTTATTAACGTTTTGAATGTCCCTTGATTCCTTCTCTTTTCATATTTTGACCTCAATTGCTGGTTCTGTGTGTGCAGTCCCACTGACTTATTCAAGATATTCTCCTCACGTATCTGTAGAGATGGTGGAACATCACAGTTTTCAGGTATTGAACAAGTTATTTGTAATCATCCAAAGATGGGCCACCGGAAAAACTTGGCTATGGAACAAATACAAATTCTTTACACCTCTCTTTATGCCATAAAGGATGAACTTAAATAGGCTAGCAGGTTAATATTGTACAAGAATTAATTTTAGTTTGATGTTAGTGATTTAGAAGTAAGGATAAAAAGTTTATTTTAATTTATTACAATAGCTGTAACAAGTTATTACTTTTTTCAGAGTTTATTCATAATATATATTGTTTCACTCTAATTATTTTGCCACACAAAATACTCATACCTAAATACTGTCACAATAAAAGAGCACTATAGGGAAAGTCAAGCAGTCCTGTGGGTCCTTTAAGGTCTTCTGGATCACAATCCTAAACAAAGATAGGAATCCTTCTGAAGCATGGTGCCTAGCCAGATTCCATACCTTTCTACCACGGTGTTAGAGGGCAATGAGTCCATTGCCAAGACACACAGTTCTCCTGGTAGGGCATAAGGGACTAGCACCCCATTCAGCTCTAAGGAGTCTCCCAAAAGGAGGATAGCTAGAAGTTCACTGTGGTGAATCTATCCCACAATT
Source organism: Antrostomus carolinensis (assembly GCF_000700745.2). NCBI lineage: Eukaryota > Metazoa > Chordata > Aves > Caprimulgiformes > Caprimulgidae > Antrostomus > Antrostomus carolinensis. The sequence goes on from NW_010287625.1 coordinate 164,580, forward strand.
TTCCAAGGCAAATCTCGCCTCTCTTCCTCCTCCTCCATCCTCTCCAGTTTATGTTGCCTGCTGCCCCAAACATCTATATTCCCCTCCCCCCTCTGTAAGATGTAAGAAAAGTCTAAACACAGCTGTCAAGTTCTAAAATCAGCATCAAAGCTCAGTAAAAGCAAGAGGGAAAAACAATATGCTTTGTTAAACAATACTACCTCAGACCTCAAAGGGTTATGCAATGAAAGTAATACCCCCTTTGAGTTCTGTATATGGTAAGCATTACCTAACATCCTCAGTCAGAACTCCACTGTTTATGAGGTGATGAGAAAATAATACAGCTCCCTCTTCGTCAGTAGGGCAACTCCACTGCCCTGCATGATTTTTTTGTTGTTGTTGTTGTTATATTTCAGATATATTGAATCTTCTCAACTTTTGAAAAGCAAAACATGCACTGTGCACTCTGGAGCCATCAGCTCTCTTGATCAGTTTATAGGTTTGTCACGGTCACAGAAAACACTCTTTTACATCATAAGTCTTACCTTTAGGCTGTTTTACTCCTCCACAGGAACCTGAAAGGATTTAAACAGATTTATCAAATGAGAAATGGAAATATTTATGTTTGGAAACATTGGTATTCCTAAACATTTCTTATTTCTTTCCTTCCCCACTGATACTGATTCGCAGTTTTTGAGCCATGTGAAGTGGGATAAAAGTTACTTCTCAGGAAAAAAAGTTTGCCTGCTAAATCACCCCCACTCCCTGCACATAGCCAAAGGCTTTCTACTGTACTACTGGTATTACTACTACTACTATGTATGTGTATACATAATCCATATTTATATGTTTGTGTGTTATATACGCAATTTTTCCTATACAACTCAGCATTTTTTTTATAGACATAAATTTTTATTGATTATTTTAGTATGACTCCTTATGGCGATCTAGTAAGATTGTCTATTTAATGTAAGTTTGTTGACACTCTGATCCCAGTATATTTCTCTAAACTGCAGTAAAGATGCAGACAGAAACCTGAAATGCTTTTACTGGAAAGTCCATTTCTTCTCTTAGTTAAACAGCCAGGAAGGAAACCTTAGAGCTGACATCAGACACCCCCAGCACCTGCTCTTCAGGAGTCTGGGGTGAGCCTGGTCCTCTCCAAAGCCTCCTTAAAGCTGGTCTGAGAAGAAGAGCTTTCTTGAACCTGTCACACAGAGGCAAGAGGTTAAAAAAAAAAAAAAAAAAAAAAAAGTTTGTTGAATGGCACAAGATGACTTTGGTTCTTTGTTTGGTGGGGGGTTTTTTTGTTGTTTCTTTTTTTTTTTTTAATTACCTGAACTACCATGCAAGTTGCCCAACTTTTGTCCCTAAAGCATCTCTGAGTGGGCAAATCAACCTCAACATTTGCTTATGTGCAGCAGGATGGATGCAGCCTGAAACGTGTTTGGTAATACTGCTGTTCTTCAGCAGGGTGAGGGTCTGTTCTTCTATCATAGCCATGTATGAAGCACAGTATATACTACTCATTTCAGATGATAAAAGAAAGAACAGTTTTCTCCTGCAGAGAGGCTTAAACCACAAGAGCATAAGCTGTGATTTTCCTGCTAGGTTACTCACCAGGAGACAAAGACAATAATCCAGAAGCCATAGTGTTATTTAGCAACAAAGAGATGGAGATCATGGCCTGCCAATGTCCTTCTGTACAGTCCTTGCTGTTTTTCCTCAAACATACAGGAAACCTTCTTCAGCACAAGAGGCATCAGCTTATGACACAGAACCACCTGAGCCACCCCTGCACTGCATGGTCTGTTAAAGATGCAGGGGGATGGGCATGGTGATAAGGAATGAGGACACACCTGAGTTATTCAGCTATAAAGGCAGCTTGATGCTCCTCCACTGTGAACAAGTGATTATTCAGGAACAACAGGGGAAGAGTAAGAGACATTTTAGGGTCCAGACATCAGACACTAGTATTTTAGCTGGCCTTCAATAAAACAAGTGGAGGAGGAAAAAGATCACTTTTCTCTTGGTACAAAATAACTACTGTATGATGCCACATTTCAAAGTCTGCCTAGGTGAACATCCCAGTCCATCAGCCAAATAAATATGTGATTTGAGTATTCCAGAAATACATACACTTTCCTCAAAATTATTCTTTCATTTCCATTGTGAAACCCCCTCCCTCCACTGGAGAGGGGCTGTGAAACTATGAGCTCTCTGGGACTGCTTCCCCATCCATGACATCATACTATGAGCAGCTTATCTTTGCAAAATGCCTGGAGGTGCACAGAGGAAAAAAGAAAACACGCATACCGCCCTTACTTCCTCCTCCTAGTGCTTGGCCAGGCTTGTAGTTCTCAGCCTGGCTGTTGCTGTTATACCCAGTTTGAGCCCAAGCAAATTCCAGTCCACTCCTCTTCCTGAGGCTCCTATTTATTTAAACAGGTGGGACCAGAATGTCTGTACTTCCCAAAGTGCTGTTGCAGCTGACCAAGCTAATAAAGCAATTCCACTACAGGTATCAATTAAGAACATGCAATGGGGAATTTCAGGTTGCAGAGGGGCAAGAGCAACACAGCAGCCATTTCTAGAGCTTAGGTGCTGGCAAAGGCAAAAGCAACACTCAGCTGCTCTGTAACTTTCTTAACTCAAAGGGCCATTAGCTGGAATTGTTGCATAAACTTAATAAGAATCGTTTTTTATTTAAGGCTCTGCCACCACTCTATTATCTGTCATTAATTTTCCATATGTTCCCCTCACCACTGCTCTTAGCCTGGGTTCGGTTTACAGGGTTGGATCAGATTTCTTTACAAGCCAGGACATTTGCTGGCTTGCTTACTAGCTTGAGGCCAGTTATGTTTGAGTGAGGCCCAAGCAAAACAAGTGAGATTTGGTGACTTTCCAGTGAGTAGGCACCAAATCTACACGATCCGAGGCTCTTGTTTTTTAAAAGTTTAAAATTTTTAAAGTAGAAGTTCATTATTTCAGATTATTTTTTTATTTTTTAAAACAGCTGCTGGCTGGTACTTGCTCAAAAATTGCAGCAAACCTCTGCTTACTACAAAGCAAAGCTTTTTGTTCTGTTTTCTTTATACTTACCATAAGGCAAAAGTTTCTTGGTTATCTATATTTTTAATCACAGATGGACAAATGCACCAGTATATTTGGAATAAAGAAACTGATGAGGAGGAGATCAATGAACCATTTTGTTTCCAGCATTTGTGCTAGATAGTGAAGCCTAGTGTTTGCAACTCTTTCTCTCAAAAGCATTCAGATTTCATGTGAAACCCTCTTCTAATTCAAATCTGACTTCCAGAAACATTTCTTACACTGTCACAATCCTTCTATCCAAGCCTTAAAAATAAAATACTGAATACCTGAATAATCACTGATCCTCTAACTATATCCCAGATTATTTAATTCTTTTTTTTTTCTCTCTGTTTTCAGTTTTATTGTTCTCAGCACATCTGAAATGTATTTTAAATGCTTTGGGACAAGGACCATTATAAATTGCCAAGAATATTTAGGGGCCTTATGGAAATGTTAAAGTGGAATTTCAAAAGTAATTTGACACTGAAGGACCTCCAGACCTTTGAAAATCCCCCATTTTATACTTCTCACTGCTTACACACAAAAACTTAAGGTAGTAGAACAAGAGTACAGTCCAAATGTGAGACAAAATGAAAATACCAGTATTAGAGATTGTGTTTCAGGCCTAGTCAAGCACAGAATAGCATCTTGAATGCAAAGGGATTCTCCTGAAACTATATGCCTTGTCTGTCCTTAGCTGGTGCAAAGACATTATTCCCCCAGATTTACTTTGTAAGTTTAAGCACTGTGTTTTAGATGTTGTAAGAGATGGCACATGAATGCTGCATATAAACGTTATATTGTTTAGAGATCCTGTAGAAAAAGAATTTACATAAATACAGATAAATATTTTGTTCTGGACACAAGCAGTGTTTAGGCCCCACAGCACTCAAAAATTGCAGCTCCTGACTTCTAGGAGCATACTTGCATACTGGGATCCACAGCTTTGCGAAGCAGAGATTATAGACACCCCAAACAAAGGGCTGAGCAGGAGTTGCCCAAATCAGCCATTAGGAAATGCAGAGGATATTGGAATTACTTTAAGACTCTCTGGAATTTAGTCACCTATCTCAAGGCAGGGATCTCCACCCTCCTCCAGTGTTATCCAGACCTCCTCCAGCAAAACAATAAGAGAAGTAGGTGCTGCTGCTGCCAGGCTTGTTTTACGCAATCACCCTACAACTGGAGCACTCCCTCAGACTTCGGGAGATTTGGGCTCAGTTCCCTCTAGGCACGAAGGGATCTGAACCTATTTTATCCACACCTGTACTAAAAACTATCAGGCTATAATTTATTGTGCTCTGGAAAGTTCCTCCTCTTCCTTCTAAAGCTGCTTCTTTTGGCATGCTTAGGGAATGAACCTAAGAAAATGAACCTAACCTAAAATGAACATTTTATCAACTCAAAAAAGAGTTTACCTTTCACATTTAATCTTCTTAAAGGGACAACTTATTCACTACCTGAGGCTATTTACAAAGTAACAGTAAGTAGTTCCTTAAATACTGCACCATTGCCATGTCCCAGATTGCATATGCTTCCCCACAAAGCAAATTAGAGTTTGATGAAGGAAGGGTTAATTAAATAGTCCAACCTGGAGAACAGAGTGGAATGACCACAGTCAACCCACTCAGGGCCTGGAAGTGTTCTGCAGAACCCAGCAGTTCATCCCACCAAACCATAGGGATATACTTTTCCTTATGTTTGCTTTATGATTTATGACACAGGGAGGAAGGGAAGGAGATAGGAAGAGAGGGACAGGTGGAGAAGAAAACTAAAAGACTCAGTGACAAAAGGAAGTGGATCAGATAGGAAAAGGCAGATTTCAAGATGTTGGCAAAAATGCAGTTGTTCGGTTGTTATATCCTGTGGTAGGTTGGACAGAGAGTGTAAAGGCAAGAGCCCACATACAGATCTCACTGAGAGCCCCGCAGAGATCAGAACTACTGGGGAACTACCAAATAACCACCAACAAGATCTAAATGTAGAGCTGAAAGAAAAGAACAGAAAATTAGGAGGGAAAGCTGGGAAAGAACAGTCACAGGAGCCAAGAAAGGGCAAGATTTCAAGGAGTCGATGAGCTAAACAACATTTAGAGCAAGTGATAGGTAAAGAAAGATGAGATTGCAGAATAGACCTGTGACAGGATCAGGAAAATACCAGTGGGGGATTAACTACACACTATGGGTTTCTGTGCTTAGACACAAAAAGCTTTACAAACGAGATTGTTGGCAAAACTTCATGAGTCCCACACTGGAATAATTAAAATAAAAGCTGTTCACTGAAGTTATTTTTGGTGGGCATGTTTGGATCAGAGAGTGGAGTTGTTGAGCACAGTATAATACATGCCAAAAGTCCTATTATGTGCCTGCCACTTCACCCTGCCATACTTGGAAATACGTTCAAAAACTGTGGTAGAGTCTTATTGGCTTCACACTTGAAGGAGAAACCAGTGTTACACATTTCAGTAGTAGGTCATAGAGCTTGTCCTGAGCCATTTCTCCTGGAGGCAGGGGCCCTCTCAGTTGAGTCCAGGTAGGGAGAGGTTCGCTCTGTGGCAGACCTCGGAGCAGGCAGGGGACTACTCTAAACCAGGTATTCCTACTCAAAATTCATATATATATATATATATATTCATATATATATTCTAGAATTACTGGGATTTAGAAGTCAACAAAAGGTTATACCATGCACCTTCCTATCTGATGAAAGGGGGTACTCGTACCAAATATACCTTCACAGCCGAAATGTACTGGCAAACCAGATAGTAAAACATTAAGACCTATTAGAAAAATATCACCCCACTCAGGTATAACATTTTTGTTTTCTTGCAGTGGAGTTCCTCAAAGGACCCTGCAGAGAAGCTGGTTGCTTTTCTGAATGTTCCCTCTCCACAGGATTTTTCCCTGAAAAACCACATAGTATGAAAGTTGCTGTAAATGGAGACAAACAGAACACAAAATAAGTTCTGAAACAAGTGTGAACCAGAAGTTTCAGCAGAGGAGACAGAAGGCACCTTTTGGTTAATATCAGGCCCAGAGCCTAACATTGCTTGTATGGAAAACTGGTAGACATCTAACCAAATTCAAACTTCTTTAAACCCAAACAGCAAGTACAAGGCTTGAAGTAGCTGAAGCAACCTTGAAGCACTGCAACAAACAACTGTCACTATCAATCTGCCAGGGACCATTGCCTCCTGGGATCAGAAAAGTAGAACACATACCCAATTTGTTAACTGTTGTCCCAGTGAAACCATACCCACAGTACAACACTGCTTCTCCCCTGCAATAGACCTAGGGGAGCAATTTTTTCCTCAAGAATGTCTCCTTCCTTCAGCACAACAGCTCCTGATGACTCACAGCAGGGCAAATTGCCTTCCTTTTCTCCGAAGGTTATTTTTTCCTCAATGCTGGACAATGCAGGTTGACCCTTCTTGTTATGTGAATACAGCCTCCAGAGAATAACTTTCCAAATCAGGCTTTTACTGAAAAAGAAAAGAAAACAATCTGACAAGGTCTTTAAAAAGAAAAGAGCAGATACACATATATTTATTTGTTGTTGGTTGGTTAGTTTTTTTCGGTTGTTTGGTTGGGGTTTTTTTGAGCGGGTGGTGGTAATTTTCCAAATTCTTATTTAAGAAGCTTAGATTTTCTTAGCATTTAACTCAGCCATGAAAGTGTTAACTAGCATATATCTGAGGGCTGAGACCAGGTTCTTGTGAACTGTTGTATTTCTGTCATATGAAAGTTAAACATTGGGTTAGGAAAATCCAAATGGTGGCTTCATACTCAGAATGACAGCAGAAAGAAAAATATTTGCACTTTTCCCCCTCTAAGGAGAGGATTGGAAAGGAGCAGTTCTCTCAAGACACTCCTTTATTCTCTTGACAGCAAGAGCTGGACTGCTGAGACACGCCACACGTGTCCAGTCTCCAGTCACACGTTACTAATACCCCAGCTTCTCCTCTCTGGAGCCCATGCTGCAAATACTATTTTTCCCAGAAATGACAACATTCATAGGCTTTATTTTGTGGACACCAGACTCCCTCTGTTCTGTACCTCTACAAAAGTACAGACAAATTCTGTTCAATGGGTCCTCAGAAGGCAAAAATTGAAATTGCCAGAGCCAGGATTTGTCTAGAGTTTGCAGAGCCAAAGTCGTCCTCCAGCTGTGCCTATATAGCTTTGTTACACCCTCCATTGTCATGGATGTTATTTTATACATGAGAAAAAAAATCATCTCAATAAACTCTACTAGTCATTTTTTTGTTAACATCTGAGACTTCTGCGGTCAATTATGACTTCTTAAAAACACAACCTGGATTCCGACAAACTGTTTTCTCTGACACTGCTTCTCACTATCAAAAAAAAAAAAAATCTATAAGAATAACCACACTTCTCTCTTTCAAATCTTACCTTGAAATGCTTCTCTTCTACAATACCTATTTAAAACCTTAACTGCAGAGCGATTACTGCTGTGCTCAGGCTGTGCTGATCGATATCGCTGTGTTTGTACTCCCTCCTCTTGTCTGTCTCCATCTCCTGACTCTTTGTTGTATGTTTAGGCTGTGAGCTCTTTAGCTCTTCAGCACAGAGATTGTTTTTACGTTCTCAGTTTGGACAGGAGCTAGCACCATCAACCTAAGCACTAAGCTAATATAAAGGATCAACAGGGAAGACAGCTTTGCTTTGTTTATGAATGACTTGTCTCTTCATGACATGCTGGAGTTCATTGTGCATAGATAGGAAGAATATAATTTGTACAAGAGACATTAGGCATCTATCTGAATTTTAATCTAGAATGTTCAAAATTAGAAATTATTGTGAATACTTCAACCTTTTGCTAAAATTTGGGACATTTTAAGAACAATCTTCTTTAAATGCTTCTGACATAGCATATGTAATAAATACCACTTCCAAATAAATCTTTTCAATTTCTTTCTTCTCAGCTTCTCCTGCCTGGAAAGAAGCATTGATTCTGAAAACTTCAGGGGCCCCTAGACTCAGGGTCAGACCTCCTTGGCGGGTCTCTAAAACCACAGCAAGTCCACTGACCAAAGTTGAGCTCCAGGGAGTGAAAACAATATTTAACACTTTTATTGGTCCCATGCTTTGTTATATTCTCGCCTCCCTCTGCAACCTCTTTAAATCACAATCACAAAATACCTAGCAGGATCTGTTGTCCTGTGCGTAGTCAACAGGTGATGCCTACATCGGCTCATGAGCAGCCTGGAGCCATGTGGGAGCACTCATGTTGGTCAGGGTGCAGGGTCAGCACCCCTTGTGCTACCAAGGGGCTCTCAACAGAAATGGCGCAGCAGCTCAGATATTGGGCCTGTCCCATTTGTTAAAGTTGCCAGAGACAGATTCTCTGCTCCATTACTTATTTTCATGCTGCAGAAGTATGAGTTACTGTGGTAAAAGTTTCCATCGAGTAGGAGATTGCCAAGCTGGGTCTTCGAAGGTTTTCACTTTTTGCTAACAGGGCCTGGGTGCAGTTTACACAGACCTGCTGATGGGCTCCCACACTGAAACCATCCAGCCAGTTTGCACAAGTCTCTCATTCTAAAATATGTGTAATTTATTTGAGCTGATAGAGAGGATAAGAATCAACTGTCTGTTTCCTAGTTAATAAAAAACATACAATGAGAGCAGAGTTCTGCCAGCATATCTTGTTTACCCAAAAATGTTTGGCATTAAATGCAAAATCGGAAATGAACTCATTATCTGATTATTTTCATTTTGAAGAATTAACTGCTTTGGGGGAAAGGCTTGTCTTAAACAGTCCCCTTGTATGGATGACTAATTGTAAATACATATCTCTGAAGAATATAGCAAATGCTGTGACTCCTAGGGTAGGATATAGCACTATCAATTTGGACAAGAACATTAGGAGTATCCTCTCACATGACTTTTTTCAAAACAGAAGGAAACACATTTAACCTAGCAGCATCATGCCTATACAGGTGAGAAGAGTTTCAAAAAAGGCCATGCTCTGTAATTCTAATCCAGGCTATATGGATAAGAAGTGCTTAACAATTACTTGTAGTGGATTTGCCCCTTCCCCTCCTAAAAGATAATTATATAGCAGTATGGATTGTTATAACTTTCTAGGTGTAAAAGTATGTTGAAAACAGGATCCCTTGGTGGTATAAATGAGCATACTTCAGTGAAAATTAAGAAAATGGAATCAGATATTCATTCAGGGCTAATAATGTTTTAGGAAAACTTCCTGTTCTAGCACCAAACCCAGGTCACTGATTAAGAGAAAACTGCATTAAAGACAGCCCATTGGGCTGCATCATTTTGTTTGTCTCCCGCTGCTTCTTTGCTCCATTCTCATCTGTTTGATCTCAGCTTTCAGTGTTTTCTGGTTAGCCCTCTCTGTAGCTGGCTGCTCCTTCTTCTAGGATTGTTGGGTGCCTCCTCTGTACTCAAAAATCTGCTTTCTTTTCCCATTGGGGACTGGAGTGAATTTCAAAAAGGGTAACGTGGAGCCCTCCACTGTGTGTCAGCACTGTGCAACAAGCATGTGTCCTCCACGGAACATTTGGCTCTTCCTTTTTTACTCCAGCTGAAGTAACCCCATCCTCAAGTGCCCTGTGAACCTATCTGCACTATTGACAGTGTGCATGCCTTAAACTTCCCCTTCCTCTTACCTACATTTTATTTTTTTTTTCTTTTTTTGGGTGGCCCAGCAATCCAGAGGCGAGAGTACATTGAGTGGTGTTCAGGAAGGCAGCAAACATCCTAGGATGATTCTGGGCTGCCCAGAAAGCCAACACATTGCTTCACAGGATTTCTGCAGCCCATGGATTGTGTGTAGCACGGGCAGGGGTAACCCAAATGCCTTCCCTACAACTCAGCTAGTACAGAGAGCAGATATCCAACAATTAGTCAGATGAATCACTATGTACTTGGCCCTATCACTCAGTTCAGATCTCTTTACAGTGCAGATCCAGTCAGAAATGAGAAGTTACCCCATCTGGGTGAATAGCATTAGGGTCCTCAAAACACTGCAACTACGATTTGTGATTCTTCCTTAGTAGAAATTCTCCATCAGCTAGGGTGGACAGGGAGAAACCAACTCCCCAGACCATGCCTTTAAACTTCTTAAGTAATTGTAAAAGACAGATTCCATCAACCACAATAGTGACTCTGTGACCACATAAGTATAACACAGTATTTTGCAGGAAAATGCTCAAATATAGGTAGAATTCTA
>NW_010287625.1:174890-184635 GCF_000700745.2 Antrostomus carolinensis
GGGGGGGGAGGGGGAGAAGTATTACTGAAGATAGAGCCTATTAAATAATATTATGAAAAAAAACCAAAACCAAACCAAAACAAACCCTTAAAACATTGCATTCCCACTAGCAAAGATACACATTCCCAGCCTAATGCTGATGTGACAGTTTCCATGTACTCTTGTTTCTCTTTCACGTAGCAGTGTACACACCAGTGCTTGCCTTCTCTCCAACAGCTGGTCTAAGGCAGTGAAGGGTCACCAGTACTGTTCTGTTTCAGTTCCTGGAGGCTCCTTGCTCTGGCAAAATGCCACACTTCCTGAGCAACTCTGTCTTGCCGCCGAAGCTGAAGAAATATTCCCTATTTGAACTGTTAAACTTTCATTTCCTTTCTGATGTTGTCTCAGCATGAGCAGCATTTTAGACTCTATTTTGGTGTTTGCTCTTTTTTCTTCAAATTTCTGCAAGATCCTATTTCAGACTGAAAAGTATAATTGAGCATGAACTTTGTGAGTTCTTTAGTATGGAAAATGTAAGTTTTTAAAACAAGGCATTTGAAGTTTTATTTCCATTAAAATATATAAAGTAATTAACCAGGAAATGTAAAGACTTAGCAAACGTGAACACAACAGAATAGGCTGTTTAAATCTCTTTTCATTCCAAAAGAAATAGAAAAGAGGAGGAGTAATAACTTTCTCAAAGGAATTTGTCACATGTGTTGTTTGCACATATTTTTCACATCTTGTTCTTTCACAGCTTATTAGACCCTGGAGTTGAAGCTGCATTCTTCAACTTCCTTCTGTAATCCAGACCAAACTGTGTCACCCATAGCTATGTTTTTATCTCATTAAATACTCAGGTTTTAATTAAAAAAAAAATATTAATACACTATCTAAAATAATTTCTCTAAAGTTGAAAGTTACATCTGCTCCTCACATTACCTAAAGCATAAAATGGTGCTGGTTTCCATTACTCTTGATGTTGCTGTTACTGACACCTTTCAACACTTGTAATAGTGCTAAGGGTTTATCTCATTAAAGAAGTGCAATCAAAAACCATCACCTCATCACCATCGCTATCGCTGATTAAAAAAAACAGCTTGTTGATCAATGGTCATGCACAGAGAGGAGCAAACTTGTCCTAATATTTCCATGGACACAACAGCACTTGGAGTATTTTCCTACAGTTTCTGCTTTTTAAATTATTCCTCTCGTAGTCGTTTACTTTAATAAAATTTTAGATAGGGAGAGAGATTGCTACTTTGAACTGGTCCTGTCACATGCTCCTTTCACCTATGGAGAATGTGCAGCTGAAGACCCAATGTGGCTTCCGTCAGAGTAAATCAAAGACCCCTAGTTAACTTCAGTGTTCAGTAGACCTGTTCATTTATTTCTAACACACCGTACTGTGTCATGTAAGCATATCCAGTGTAAGAACATTTCCTTCCCTTGCCTAGCCTTGTAGCTGAATGGGTGGGGATGTAAACAGCAGGTGGGAGGAGGCTATGGTCTACCTGAGAAATAACTGGTTGATCAGTCTTACAGGAGCTACTGTAAAAGACGCTAGGCAGATATACAGCCAACCACAGGCAATTAGGGACTCATTCATTGATAGTTTTAGCTGTAATGTAAACATTTAGTTTGGAGCATTGAATGAAACTATATTGAGCTGAAGTCTCTACACTATATGTGTATTTTCATCTGTAAGTTTTGTATGTCTTTGAAATGGCTTCAGCTTGTCTTAAATGGTACTGCTACCTATCAGTCGAAGCTTTCTCTTACTCCCTTTCAAACTCACATGAGATTAAAATGAGAGGGAAAGACAGAAATGAGAAGTTGACTGTTGTCTTTGAGAAGGGATCTACAGATCTAGCAGTTCAACAAGCTGCATGTCCATTACTGTTTCAGTCTTGAAGACAGACTTAAAAGGAGTAATGGAGAGGAAAGGTAAAAACTGCCAGTTCTTTTCTGTTAAAGACTGATTTGCTCACAGCACACTGTGTTATAGGCTTTGGTTTTTGTGATTTATTCTCAAATATTGCATTTTGTTTTCCTGCTAATTACGCTCAAGAGCATTGTTTGTTAGCACCTGGCGTATTCAGTGGACAGATTCCAAATATACTTGTGTACAGGAGTGGTTTTGTTTGTTGTACTTTTGGGATAGGGAGAATTGTATGAATCAGCTTTTCCATCAATAGAATTTCCCACATCTTCTGGAACCACTCGGTAAGTGTGGGTACATGGTTTGATTTCCACATTGCTGCTATTGTTGAGGTTTTCTGTGATTCTGTGTACTCACAGCTGAATGTCACATGACCAGAGAAGGAGGGGAAGACACTGAACCAAAGATCAGGCACATATGCCATCTCTCACAAGTTTTTCAATTTTTTTCTGTTGTTTTTTTTCTCTGCCATGTTGCATCCTGAAGTGTGCCATTGACTTTTTTTTGCATATAAGGTATTCTCTGGTCTTTAGTTAACCAGCTTCTTAGGGACTCGGGTTTACTCAAAATATAAAGCAGACACTACTATGACAGCCAAATATGTTGTCTCAGAAAAGTAGCAAATTAACAGATCCCATTTGTCTTCAGGTTAATTTGGAAGATGAGGATATGGAGCAGAAAATACATCAAGTCCTTTTGTAGGCTCTTGGGAAAGTTATGTTACATTAACCCAACCTCATCTGCGGCTCTGGAACTTGAGAACAGCAGCAGAAATGGCCAAGTAGCTTCCAGCTGAGTAAGCACACATTTTCTACAGCAGCTTGTTTCCATAGAGCATTGTTCTCTGTTATATTGAGGGTCCAAGCACTGAAAGCAGCACGAAATTAAAAAAGCCTACAGAAAGTTTAAGACTGAAGCAGAAGAATCATATTTATTACTGTCAGAATTTATGAACAGTGCCTGCAAAGGCACTTAAAATGGAAATATGTGTGTGTCATGCTGAAGCATCACAAATGAAGCAAAATACCAAGCAACTTTTCATGCTAATAGACCTTCTCATTCTGACTCCTAGCCTATCTCTGAGGATAGTACTAAATAGTGGATGAATTGTATTTAGACTGCTGCTGAGGTGCAAGGTTAAGGACATATGAAAAAGGTGTGATTTAAGATGAATACCATTATTTTATGATACTTCAGAGTGCCCTATGCTTTTCAGAGCAGTAAAGGGCATGTAGCTTCTTCACAAAAGAGATTGTAATCCATTATTTGCAGATGATTAAATAACTAAGTGGAGGTAAAGGAAAAAAAAGGTATGGTTAACACAAATATGGAAAATTAATAATTCAGAAAAAAGCCCATAGACAGGGCAAAATAATAATTTCTTCTGTATTTCCATAAGAAACTTAAAAGAAAAGTTAAAAAAAAAATCAAAAAATCTTCTGGAAATATCCACACACAAGGAAGATTGCAACCATATGAGTTGTGGGCATTGCCGTAAGTCAAGGACACTTCTGAACATATGTTATGGCTATTCTCATTAGCCTTGATGAGATGAATTATATCAGAGAAGTTTGTGTTAGTGGTCCTATCACAGTGGCATGTGTGTTGCAGAGATGAGAGCTGTCATAAGATCAAGTTCAGTTTTGTGAAAGGCATGTTTCATAAACCCTCTTAGCATTTGACCAAATGATAGCGGGTTCCAGCCCAGGTGGCTGGCTGCAGTGGTACTGACACATTAAAGGATTTGGCTTAGCCTCTATGTCACATGTTCATTTTTCCATTTTCCATATCCTCCTTCTACAGGACATGTGAGGTTGATACCCTCAGCCCTTTTTGGTACAACCCAGTCTGAATTTATAGCTGCACTAGAGCAATCCACTTGATGACTTGTTTCCAAGACATACTACCTCTATCCATCCATATTTCTGTTTAAATAGCAAAAGCTTTACATGGATCTTTGTACACTGGTAATTTTTAAGCCTATCTATCTGCCTCCTTTTCCCTCAAGTGAACTACAGAAATGACAGTGTTACTCTTCTGCAGAGAAGCCTCACAGAGGTGCAAGATCTAATGATTACAGGAGGTACTTCTACCAAAGCACAGTCTTTGACAAAGTGCTACTGCCCACACTGTATTGCAATGACTGTTCCTCTCATTGATGCCTCAAAGCATTTGGGTTCCCATGTCAGATATGAAAATGAATAACCATTATTTCTTCTGCAGGGGAGCTGCAATGCTAGAATTGCATAAATAGTATATTGTAGCCATCCTAGCCCAAACTGGGGCCTCCTATCAGGTTTTATGAACAGAAGAGGATTTGGTCTGGCTGATAATTTGGGAAAGAGATGAGAGGGGAAACCCCCAGTATGGCAGGAACTGGTGTTAGTGAAACAATAGCTGGAACTCTGAGTCATTGCTGAAGCAACGTCCAAACATGAGCATCAGAGGACACACTGTACTGCAGAAAGAGCCAGCTTCTGGATAAGTTGCACACAAGGAGACCTAAAAAAAAAAGAATCTTTATTTTTTAAAAAAGTTGAAAATCCCTCTACACATTTTTCAAGAATGAGATCAATATCACCCAAGTGGTTTTAAATTTGGTAACTGCATTTTGCCGGACTACAGCAATTTTAATTGGATTTTAGCCTGTTCTTTGCTTTTCTGTCTTCTACAGTGCTAAAGTACTGCACCTTAAGCAGTATTTACTAATAATTCTCTGGTCATGCAGAAAGTTTGAAAAGTCTGGTAAAGATGAGGAAACAGAGTCCAAGAGCTCCTGGATTTTGTTGAAATGTCATAAAGGAATGCTCTGTTTGGGGCAGGCAGACAGTCTGATTATGTGTGTAGTATGATCACAAAGCCAGGAGGAAAAGAGAGAAAAAACTGAGCTCACTTGTCTGCCTAAGGCAAATCTTTTGGCTTTTTAAAGCAGCTCTTTCTCTCACTACCTGAATGAAATCATACTTGGAGAGAGCATGTCCTCGGAGCCACAGTCACAAGACTGCCTTTTCTCTCTTGCCACAGAAGGTTTTGCATTTCAGGAGTTGATGAAATAATCCCTGCATAAGGTAAACAGGACTCAGTTCAGCTGAATAGAATAGATTTACTCAAGACTTCAAGTAAAGACTGAGAACTGCAAAGCAGTTTAAGTGAAAAGCTCACTTTCAGGGGGAGATATTATTCACTGCGGATTTTTAAGAATGAAAACACCAGCTGAGTCAAACTATTCCAAAGCCAGAATATTTTATGTATGATCAGCTTAATAAATGGAAAAATGTGTAAATCCGTTCCTTCTAGAGCGTTATAAAAATGGCATTACATCGGAGATTGATTTCCAGAGCTCCCAGGGGTACGCTCTCTTTTCCTGATGCACATGTCTAAGCACCATTAACACTGTTACCAGGGGGACAATATACATGTCAGTATAAACTACATGATCAGAACCTTCTGAATTACAACTCCCTAATTAGTGTCCCTGTGTCAATTATCCCGTTCAGGATGTCAAATATTTCAGGAGGATTAAATTTCAAAATGCACAGACTCTCTGATATATAAAAACTCAAATGGCTGCTCAACTTATATAAATGTTATTATATCACAATGAGCAAATAAAAGATTAAACAGTCTTTCATATACCTCTACAATTTTAAAGCTACCATGCTTTTGATAGCATTTAATTTGGCACCGCAGTTGCATCTACATATTTTTAGTTGTGGGGATACTTACTGTGTAAAACAGGAGAAATAAAGGTTTCACTTTTTCAGCCATCACTTTCCTTACTAAAATAGTAATAACATTGTAATTCAATACCCAAACTGAACCTCTCTGACCCTTGAATCCAAAACTGAAGGGTAGAGAAAAAAAGAAGAAAGGGGCTCTACGCTGCCAACGTCAGAGAAAACTTTGCTTCATCGTGTATTCTTCACTGCCAGGGAGTAAAGAATGTGCGTGTGTGCAGTCGGCATGTAAGCGTATCCAGCTGGAAGTGTTTTGGCTTTCAAATTAAACCAAGCTTCCCCTAAGAAATCTGGCTTTCTTAATATACATTAATATTCAAGTTATAAAACAAACTTGGCCTCTGTCTATCAGAGGAAGTAGATCCCCAGGTGAGCAAAATAACACTGGTCTGATTCAACAGGGCAGAGACACACACCTAAATTAAAACCTCTGTGTAGTCCCCAAACTGAAGTGTTTCCAGAAAGAAGATGAATCAGTGAATTAAGTTATAAATTATTTTAAACCTAGGACAGTTTTAATGCTTCACAAATTGAGATATTTTCAAGTTTAATGTTTGGTTTAACTTATTAACCTTTCCCTTAGTTATCACTTCTTCACTGTCACTTTTCGACAGATGTCTCGATCAAAAAGTGGTTACATAAAAACACTCTAATGAGCAAATTTACTGACTGAAACCAGGACAAAGAATCTCAATTGACTATTGAAGAAAATGCACAGAGAGCAACTTTTGAGTTTATAATTGTAAATATTGTGTCAGAAACTCAACTCTCACAATGACACTCGTCTATTTTAGACAGAAGCAAGTACTAGCAAGCCTAATCTGCTCAAATTTTGTCATTAGACCACACAATAGACTACTCTTGAGCAAGAAACAACCCAAAAATTAGTCCCAGAAATAATTAAGGAAATAACTTAAAATATCAAAGGAAAGAGGATCATGTTTGGCTACAAAGAGGCAAAGCATAACAAATAAGTTGTCTATTACAAAGAAATATCCAGACTCCTAACCAAGGGTTTCTTGTGCTTCATTTGTACTGTAATAGCATATGGAGTGGGCTGAAGGTAAGAGATTAGAAAGAGCCAAATATTATTAAAACTAAAATGTCTAAACTGCAGTGCCTTTTAAGATCTTAGGCCAGCCTTGAGAAGAGGAGGGGGGGGGGGGGGGGGCAGAATAAAACCCAGAAAAATCTGAAAGCAACCAAAATGCCTAAAGCAACTTTAGACATTCATAAACGACATTTTACCAAGTAATTTCAAGGACATTTTCAAAATCTTGCAGTTAAGGTCCTGCCCTTGATGCTCTCTGTAAGTGGGAACTCCCTCTATCCCACTGTGAACCACTGGGGACAGGGAATCTTTTATTAGACACGTGCAGAGTCAAAAGTGCAGTGTGGGTCCTCCCTGTGCTGTCACCTCAAAGCAGACCCCAAATACAACTCCAATACAAATACTACCAACAACTATTGACAACAGAACATTTTCCCATTAAAATAGATCCCTTTTCCAAGTTACCTTTTTTTTTTACATTTGGTATTTCACACCAACTATATCAATAAAAGTCAGATATCATTTTTACCCCATACTGCCCTTTTTAGTGGTGCCCAAATTCACTAATTCATCAGTGTACACTACTCTGTAATAAGCTAAGGTCAATCTAATTTCCTCCTCATAGTGTACTCTCCCCCACAACTTTGTCTTCACGTGTTTCAGCTTTACTTTGAAGTGACTTCCTTGCCTGGCATGCTAAAATCCAGAAACAGAGTGCCTATCATTATAACTGCAGTTCATGCCCTGACTAGTCACAGCAGAAGGAGAATTAGACTATAATCTTCTAAACAATGCAGAATCTGTAAATCAAAACCAACCAGCTCTTTTTGGCATGTAGATCGATGAACCGGTGTAGGGGTATGAAAATCCAAGCAACTTTTCCAAGGTAAGGTCAACCTCAGCGTGTGGATTTGTTCAGCTTGCATTTTTTTCCCTCCTCTGCCCTTCATCCCCAAAAGCAAGTTTTCAGAAAATGTTTTTTATTGCATCCTGAAAAACAGCAGCTTCTGCTGGACCAGAGGGTAATATAGGCACACACAAACATAAGCTTAGAACATAGGCAGTACAGAGATTAAAAACAACCTACCTTCAGTACCACCCCGCCTAGCCTTCTTGATGGTAAGGATGTTTGCATTTCTTTGCTCTAAATATAAAAACAATCAACAGTGGCTGCTCTAATCAAAGGAGTAATAACATGCTGCCAAGAAAATTCACAGTGCATCAAAACATTTATACAGATTCTAGAGTTGTTTCACTGAAGAAACACAAACTACTCCTAGCCACATACAGAAAATATTCAGAGAGTCAGAGGAATGGAGTTGAGCCTGATGGAGTAACATAAAGTTTCTTGGCACAGAGCAATAATTTCCATAACACAGTGCATGAGGGGTTTCTGCTTGCAGAAATGAAGCCCTGTCATGCTGACTGATTTGTCATCATGCACACAAGTTAACTGGGATAGCCCAAGTCCCACTGGAAGTCACTGACGCTTTATATTGTAAGTTACTTGAAACCTCACAGGTGTACAGGGAGCTCTCTTCCAGCACTGCAAACGAGCCTAAATATAATCCTCCAAAAAAGTGTCCCTAAGATCAAACTTTTCCTTATCTGTCTTAATGAAAAATGTCAAATCAAAAGCTTATGGGAAAAACTTTTAAAGTAGAATTTTTTCTCTCTAGTCCTCCTTGGTTTCTCAGCTTTGATGTCTGCTAGGTTCATCATATTTTCTGGGTTTTGTTCCTTAACAGCTGCGATTCTCTGGGAAAGGAGGAAGGTGGCAGAGGCTGATCTGCTGACCATGTACACTCTCTATGTGCTTCCTAAGGCTTCCTCTTAGTGACATTTCCAAAGTGGAAAGTTAACAACTATCATAAACAAAAAATCTGTAATCCTAACTCCTCCTTCCACTCAATTTTTCATGCCAGCATGGACCAGTGTGGAAAGAGAGGGCCTCTGAAGTATCAGCTTTAGTAGATGGGGACACACAGGATAGTGTGAAACAGTTGGAAGGCCAGGTTTAAACATGTAACCTGAAACACTGGAAACTAGAACTCACAGCAGGGCTTAGCAACAAAATCAACAATATAGACAGCGCATGACATGTGATCACCAAAGCAGAAGGAAGGTTGCTTAAATATAGCCTCTGTAGGTATTAGAATATTTCTGAGAAGTACACATCAAGCACGAGACAGATGCTACTAATAAGTAGAGCTTTAGACATTTATTTTTGTATTTAAATATCCAGCTATATTTATCTGAAAGACTTAACCATACCATTCTGGACAGAAAGGTATGCTAGTTACTTACTGCTGTCTAGACAAAAAGATTTAAAACTGGAAAAGATAAAACCTTTGTAAGGGAACACGGAAAAGTGCTTTAAGAGTCCATGAGAAGGGCAGTATCTCTGCACTTGATTCCCCAGAGGTCTAGCTTTAAGAGCTTTGTCTATTGGAGAATTCAGTGTATAAATTATTTCATAAAGAGTTTCCTAATGCTTATTCTTGAACCTAAATTGTTTGGGCTTGGGAGGAGAGGTAAGTCACAAAAACTCTAGAAAACTGGAAAAATCAATCATTCTTACAGGAAGGAGTGATGTCTGATGATCATCTGACACTTCTGGAGTGGAGACCATGGTATGGTGAACCACTTCAGACTGGGACATAAAGGTATGAATCATCTACAGTGAGTAAGCTGTCCCACTTCCAAATTTCCCACAAAAAAAAATAATAATAAATCCAGACTATCTGGACACTCACTCTAAGTCTTTGGATAGCTTTAAATGATCCTGTGATCTCAGTGAAGAAATTGTTCTTGAAATGAGTTACATATTTCACCTCTATTTTTAGCATAACCATAAACCAGACCTGTTAAACAGAGGTTTCCCAATCTCTGCTACAGTGATTTGGTACCACTTGATATATAAAGCTGGAAGGAAGCAGCATACAAAAGAGTTACCACAGACTTCAAGGAGCAAAAAGGTATGAAGAGTTTCACAAGTTTCCCAAAGTATTAAAATATATATATATATATATATAT
>NW_010287625.1:184720-235524 GCF_000700745.2 Antrostomus carolinensis
ATATATATATATATATATATTAGGTAGGGCAAATATTTCTGCACTTCTACATCCTTTAAGCACTTCATCACCAGCCTGAACAATGACAGACTAAGAGCATTGTTCAAGCAACACTTCAGAACTTAAAGTTCCTATCAAAAGAGAGAGCTTCAGATAGACACGGGAATTAAATTGATACAGTTCAGTCCTTGGACCCTTGATCACCCCATTTGCATTGGACAAAAGATGCCTTGGAGGGATAACTGAAGATGAAGTCCAGGTGATAAAAAGTCAGTGCACTGGCTTTATGCAACTCATTTCTTCCATTCTGCTGGGAGCAATGTTGAGGTTCAGGTCATGGACACATGCACACAGTACCAAAGTACGCAGAGCTCTGTGTGGGTCTCTTACAGCCATGAGCTCCCGAGAAAGCTGCAGCCCAAACCAGCAGGAGTATACATAAAGGTGGCATGAGCCAGTCACCTTTCTTTTCCCAAAACTTTCCATGGGCAACTGAGAAAGAATTAATTTTACTGAATACTTACCCTTATCCCTTAAGTAGATCAAACCACTTCAGAAGTTATAATTTATTTTATTATATTTGTACTAACCTGAAATACTGATCTTAAAATACTTCCAAGTATAAGTCAATAGAAGTTTAATGAAACAATTCACACAACAAGAATGCTAAGCAATAATTTCACCAAATCTAGTTCTTGTACGCAGGTAAGTATTGCTCTTGTTGACTAAGAATTTTTCCTGTGACTTGATAAATCTTCTCATGGAATTAGGTAGTAATTGAGATAAGCAGAGTTGCAAAACCTATTCCTGTCTTGATATAAAATTATAGAAAGTAGAGCTGGAAAGGACTTTAAAAGGTCATCTCGCTTGTCCTCAAGGCAAAATCAATATTTGTGTCACTTGTGACAGATGCATATTCTTAATGATGGTGACTTCACCACCTCCCCAGGCTTTGCTATGTTTATGTTTAGAAAGATTTTCTTAATAACTATTCTGACTCTCCTCTAGTGTAATTTAGCTTGTTATTTCTTATGAAGTTTGTCATGAACAAAAAGGACATATTACTCCCTTTTTACAACAGTGTGGTTTTTTTTCACACCTTAATTATTGCCCTGACCCTTCCAACTTCTTTTTGAGTGCTTAATAACTCAAATTTTTCAAGTTCTCCTTGGCTACAGTGCTCCAAGCTGAGGCTTTACCAGTATAAAATACTAGAAGATTACATCTGCAAGCTGCATTCTGGTTTTCATATACATACTAGCTGGTCACTTAGCTTTGTAATAATTCAGCAACTCATGTTTAATTTGTTTTACTTTCATTCCCAGATCTTTTCCAGACAACTGCTGTCTATTGTGTTACCCCATCCTGTATTTGTGCAATTGATTATTTCTGCCTAGCACTTTACATTTGTCCCTATTGAACTTAATCCTATTTTTTTTCAGATGATCTCTCCAATTTGTCAAGATCATTTGGGACTCTAATTCTGCTTTCCACATGTTCAGAATCCCCCCATCTCCTGTCATATGCAAATTTACTGCATATAATATTATTCCCTCATTCAGATTATTCATGAGAATATTTAACAATATTTCATCAAAAACAACTCCCTGTAGAAACTTCTCAGTATATTTCAATTAAACAATAAAATTAGATAATTATTCTCCTAGTTTCACTTTTCATTCAGCTTTGCATTTACTCTCAAGACCATATTTCCTCAGATTTCCAATGAGAATACCATTCAAGAGAGTGCCAAAACTTAAGTAAGGAGAAGGAGGCTTAGTCTGTCCCCTGTATCTGTAGACCTGTTACCTCACCATAGCAGGAAGTTAATTTGCTGCGTAATAATTTGCTCTTGACAGATTATTAGCTATTCCCTGTCTCCATGCTGTGTTCTAGCTGACTATGAATGTTTAGGACATTCATTGCACAAATTTTTTTCTGAGACATTTTGGTGATTTTGTCATCAAGTATGCAACTGACAATCAAGTACCAGCATGCAATACTATGTAAATTAATTTTATGCAAAAATAAAAAGGACTTTTGAATTCTTTTTCATCAAAACATATTCTTCAAATAATCACTGTTAAAGGGGGCAGCATCTGTGAGAGGTCTTTAGTAAGTATAGAACTTTGCATCTCACATTTAAATGATGTATCTCATTGATCAGCACTAGTAGAAGCATCCCCCTATGCTGATTAATGTCTCAATGCAGTATTCGTTGGAATAAAGGCCACCACAAAGTGTATGGATATCATGTGGTAGTGAATCAATTATGTTTGTTCGGATCACACTCAAAGCACTTATGTCATATTGTTGACTCTTCAGCCACCTGCTCTTGTCAAGGAGGTCTGGCACACAGTCTTTGAAGCATTCTTGATTTGCTCCAGTCATGCTCTGTTCTGATTATAAAAAAAAAATTATCATTTTCATATCAATATGTTTTGAAAAGTCAGCTCTATCTGTACATGTACATAAATGAGACGGAAAAGGTGCAGAAGATACATGGCCTCTTTGGAGGAATAAGTTTTGTGCATCAGTCAGATGATACAGGCTATCTAAATACATATCTGTTAAATTAAAGTCCAGTTTAAAATGAAGTGGCATAACATCCCTGGCCAGATTTACTACTAAAATAGATGGTCTACTTTTTATCTGGTCATGTAGAAGACCAGGAGGCATTCAGATGTAAGAATCCAATAAAATTACCCTTGAAAATAAAGATGTTGAATTACTAGACTTTATGCAAAATAAAACACAAATGTACATTATACCAAAACAAACAACTCTTGCTTCAACTCTGCACATAAGAGTTAAAACAAAAAGTCCATTAATCCTGACAGCAGTCACTACAGTCACTCTATGTCTAGGTGTGGAGTTTGTCTGCATTAATGGGGAAGAAAACCTCATGAAAAAAGAACTGTTTGTAACGAGTCACATGAGAATAAAAATAAATTTGTAGATCAGTGTTTCCAGGAGTCAATTATATTTGATCAAGAACATTACTGAAGTTTCAGTTCACAGAAGACTTTGTGTAAAACTTATTGCTGGAAAAGCATCTTCACTTTTGAAAGTATGCTAAAAAAAGTTGCAAAGTAGAATTTCACAAGTTGTTTAGGGACAATTTTTCTCTCAGGTTATCTAATTTTGAAGTGAGTTATTCCAGATATATATCAAATAGTTCAAGTAAAAAAAATAATCTAGGCTTTCATACGTAGCACAAGACCTTTGCTGGCCTTTCACTTCTGGTGCTACTTTACGATGTTTCTGCAAGGAATTA
Organism: Antrostomus carolinensis; assembly: GCF_000700745.2. NCBI lineage: Eukaryota > Metazoa > Chordata > Aves > Caprimulgiformes > Caprimulgidae > Antrostomus > Antrostomus carolinensis. The sequence continues at coordinate 187,998 of NW_010287625.1, forward strand.
GATATTTATGGGGTTCTCTCCTTGCAAATTTATCCAGAGTTTCAACCAATACATTTTTTTTTTTCCTCAATAATCTCATTCATTCAGGATTAAAATTACTGTATGTAAAAATATAACCTTTTCTTCCTGAATTTGCAGGAGCAGGGAAAGATTTAAATAAATATATAAATAAAATTTAAAAAACTAAAAAAAACAAAACAAAACAAAAAAACCAACAGAATAAGGGAAAAAATACTTGAGTCTGAGACCAAACACATGCACCTGCAGGACTGTTTTACTGGACATGTATGAATTTCTAAACTCAACAAACATTGAACAGAAGACAGTAAATCTCTCAAACCACAAATCAAAACTACTGAAGACTTTAAGAAATGTTCAAGTTACACGTGGCCTTCAGGACTGTCAACTCTTCTATTGCAGAGCAGGAGGAGTTGTCCTGTCAGAAACAGCAATGGCACAAAAGGAAAATAATCTCAGGACAGTTACCAGTCCTGAGGATAAGAGGCTATGATTAATCAATATTAATAAGGCTAATATTCCAGTTTCTGTCTAATAAAATTTAGCAACTATTGAAACTAGAAAATTGTAATCAGGAGATTCATTATCATTCCTTCACTCTTTTTACCCTATTACCGACTACCTGTAAAAGGATGAGAAGCAGTGGTCCATGTGAACTTCCTGAAGATACCATCCTACTGAATGATAACTGAAAAAGAATTGACAGATAAGAGAACCGCATACCTGCTTCTTACTAAGTAACTGTCTACAACTACAGTGGAATAGGGCAACTTCTTTCTTCCCCTGCCCTCACCCCACATCAAACAAACCCTTGAAGGCAATTTGCTGAAATGGCACTTCTAGCAAATGAGAAAGTGTATTATAGAACACAGAGAAAAACTATAAATGGTAACATGGCTAAATTCCCCGGCTCTGGACCCCCATAACCTGTTGTTAATCTAGTCACTCTAAGGAAATGGTGTTATGATAATTACTTCTCAGTTCCTCCAAAGGAAGTGCTACATGGTATACTTTAAATAGAAGGAAAGAATATTATCTTTTTAGTATTTTCATTATGCATTGTTAAGCCACTGCATTCCTGTGCTGCATCCCACAGTGATTCAGCCAATTCCTGATATATTCAAAATACTTGTAACAAGAAAAATACGCAACAATCAGAAAATTATCAGAACTACAAATAATTTCCTAAGAGACTGATGAAATGGGGCTCTTTCCATTGACTTCAGCACACAGTGGGAGAGGATCTAGGTGACATTATTAAACATTAAAATTTCACATATGCATGCTTTTGAAAAAAAAAATTCATTAGCAAGAGAAAATTTCCAAAGGTTCGTCAAGAGCAGAAAAGGAAGAATGACATAAAAGAGGGCTACAGTGGACTTCAGGTCATGACATGCACTTGACCCATGCTGCATCAAAAGACATTGAAATTCACTGCTTGCAGCCCCACGTCATGTTCTTCCTTCTCTCAACAGGATATAAACCAAATAATATGCATTTTAAGTGTACCTTTATTTAAAGCTTTCAGTCACACGGGAACATTTTAAACACCTTTCTTTTTAAATGAAAGAAAATATTAAATATACAGACAAAGGGACTGTTAATGTAGGTCAGCATAAGCCTATATTAACTAGGATGCGTATTCCAAATACAGTCAGCAGTCACAGTATCAGAAATGCACCAAACTCAAGTCTTATGTGTTTTAAAATTATTTTTTCCACTACAGAAAGAGCTGTGAATGGGACATACAACTCTTGAACAACAACAAATCATGGTGCAACAAGGAGGCTACACTTTGGTTTCCGCATATAACTTGAGCTATTAAAATTTGGCAATGGTGAGAGCATGGCATCATGTGTCAGAAGACTAGAAAAGCTTTACTTCACAGGCATCTACACAGTGGAAGACTTTATTGCCTTCAGTGCATATGTGGTTCATAAGCACAAATCCCTTTGCTCACTGCTCTGTGAAGACACCTGCAAACAATGTGGTGAAAACAATACAAGGATCCTCAGGTCACAAAGTGCACACAGATGCTACCGCTTAGCTGCTTTCCAGTGGGGTGACCCAAGTCCTCTTTGTGGTGAGTATCTGAGTTGCATCTAGAATCTTTTGTTCATTCTGGAAGATTATACTTTACCCTTAGCCAAACTAATTCAAGCATCTTTAGTCCAGAGGGTGAAGAAAAAATCTTGGAAGATCAAGGTTACTTTTAAGATCTGTGGTGCTTTGTATTTCTTCCTATAAATCAAAACATTTGAAAGTGGTTTATTCCTCCTTTTGCTCCTGTAAATTTGCTTCTTCCCATGGAGATAGACGAGGTGGCAGCAGATGGAATTAGAAAGTCAAACATTTTGAATGTGGCTTGTGCAGCCATCTCCACTCTCAGGAATCCAGAGCAGCTAATCTTGAAAGAAAAATTAGCATGTCCTTCAAAACCAAATACCTGGCATCAGATGTGCAGTTTAAGCTATTGGCCGTTAGTTCCAGCCTTAATAAAACTAATCTAAAAACCAGCTTGCTTTCCCATATTTGTTTCTTCTCTCAGGCTTCTCAGTTGAATAGTTGTAACAAGTAGTGGGGACATAATTTTGGATTCATCACAGATTTGGGAGACAGGAATTTCCAGACCTTCAATTTTAATCTTGGTAATTGACACTGTGCATCTTTTTCTGGAAAGTACTTAGCCTCATTATGTCTTATAGTTCTACAAACATCACATACCTTATTAAAAATAACAGAGAGACTCTGTGCTTAAGAGATTGCCTGCAGGTGGTTATCATGTGAGCAATAGATGCATTATTGAAGCGATTCCTTTTTGCACATCTATGCCAGAACAACAACTATTAGAATAATTACATTTTTTGTTGGCCAAAGAGCTCTGAGGTATCCATCTCTCCAGTTCCTGGCATTTAGTGAAGATGATTTGCTGTCTTTTAAAACTTTTATGGCTACAAGCTGACTCTCAGGACAAATAGTTCCTTTCTCAGGTCAGAATCAAAACCTGTTGCATTAAATTATACTTGCTGTTGCCATACCAACATGCTTTCTTTGCTCACACTTCATTTTGCACTCTGAATGGCATACCCAATAAAAAATCAGGACTTTCCATTTTAGCCATCTCAAATGTACATCTGGACTCCATCCCAGACTGTAGGTTCCTTTAGGAAATATTCTAACTCCAGTTAAAAATACAGTTCTTAACCATTTAAAGGTGGCTAGGCATAATCTCCCAGCAGGACTGAATTGTAACACAAAGCACTTTGAGAGAGAACTACTATTCAGATTTTCTGATATCATAGAATTTGATAGATCAGCAAAGCAGTACATGTAGTTGTTTTCCATCATCCAGAGCGCCTCTGTAAATTTTAGGAAAAAAAATGTGAAAAAAGAAAGGAAGCCTGCATCTAGAGTCAAAGAAATGTCTAGAGAATATGGATGCCCTGGGGATACATTGCTTCCATGTAAAAATGTCTGAAGTTTGAATTGAATGGCTGTTTTAAAAGTTATCCAGCTAATCATTATCATGCCACCGGGACAGCCTGTAAGAGTGTCTTACTGCAGAAGCAGCTTGGGGTCTTCTGTTCCAAATTCATGCTTGGTGTAGGAAACAGGGCTGAGTTGCAGAAGCATTTTTCCTGCTGCCCGAGGCATTCCAGTGCACAGGGGCGACACTTTGCTTTCTGCCTCGTCAAGCTTTACCCCAACCAAAGAAAACAAACAGCAGGTTTTGAAGACACTGTAAACTTTGCCCTCACAGCTGGAGGCAGAGTGAAGCTGTGGCAGCCAGCAACAAGGGACAGGCAAGAAGAAAACAAAAAGTGATGGAGAGAGACAGCCGTGGCACAAAGAGTTCATTCTGTGCCTCTATTAAGAAGCCTGAGAGTCCCCTACTGGGGAAAGAAACCATTAAGATGTTCATTAGAAAGAATATCACCTTGGGCATTTATTATTTATTGCAAGTCTTTATAAGCCATTACTCTTCAGATATATTCCAATAAGTCCCCATGTACTCCCTGTCCCATTCCAGTCTGTTAGCAGACCAAACATCCCACAGCAAGTGCCAGTGCTGCAGTGCTGCTCTGTGGCAATGGGACGTTCACTTTACAAGGAGTTTCTTTTTACATGCACAGCTAGGATTGATTTACAATTTAAGCTTTTATAGCTGAATCCACAGAGTATTTAATTTTAGATTATCCAAAGGAAAAAAAATTGTAACAATCAAATATAAAGCTGAATGACTCTACAGAGTTTGTTTAGTGGTGCCAGTGGTTTTAAGAAGGATGAAACAACATTGGAAGCACTGGTCATGCACACAGTACCCAGCCCACTGCTCCAGCTGCATGCCTGCTTTAGATTCTAAGTCCTGTAACATTACATCTTCCACCTGGTTTTCCTCTTGTGTTTGGTTGTTTTGCTTTTATCTTCTCCGTAATTTGCCTGTAACACAGTTCTTCATCATTTGAAATACAGAGCAGGTTGAGACTATATAAACTACGCAAACTACTTATTAGGTTTATATATTTATACCCACTCAGTGTGAAAGGCAAACACAGAAGAAGACCAGGAGACTCGACATGTAGCTCTACTTTCTAATTTCTTACTGGAAGTAGATGCCATCTGACAGTGTACAAAATTTCCTTTGGTGTATTGATCTGTGTTGTTTTTAAGACAGACTCCCAACCAAACTGTCTCTCCATATCTACCCAGATCCTACTGTAGGGCACATGGCCTGCTGGAACATGACGTTTCCAAAGATCCACAGCACACCTTCCTCCTGCTTAAGCACACATCACTGAGGTGCCATAGATACTCGGTTTACAGTTAGGTATAGGTCTAGAATTCTATCCATGACAATTCTCCATCTGCAGGGTACAATCACAGGTCTGCCACACTGCCACAGCCAATTCTGCCATTAGCTGATGCAGACTTCCTTAGATAGCAAATGCTGCCAGAGTGCACAAGAAAAATGTAACACTACAGGCCTGTGAACCAGAATGCAAACAACTTTAGAAATTTCTCACCCCTATTTATTATGTCACCCTGCAATTATAGTAGTATTCCTACTAGTTGGTGTTCATTTGCGTGAGGACTCAGAGTCAAGATAACTCACAGAGGTGGAAAATAACTTTATATTCTCTAAAGAAGAAATATAGAACTTTCCAAAGACTTTTAAGTTGGTCATACTGTCACACTTGACATGATAATTTTTAGAAAGTTAGGTTTGAGCACTTATGAGACCCTACAAACCTGCTGGGAACCAACAGACTACCTCAACTCTAGAGACATATGGGGGACATTGAACTGCTTAGTGAAATTAAATCCATAGTGAGCCAGAATCTAAAGCACTTCTCACAAAATTCCTATGCATTTGATATCTAGATCTTCCTAAATTAAGAGGACTGGAGGCAAAATATATGAGAGACAATAGTTCATATAAACAAAATCTCCTCTACTAAACTAATTCTATTGCTTTCCCAGAAGTACTCCTGCATTTGGGAATTCTTTTAATTATGGAAATGAGAACTAGGCTGCCCAAACATGTCATGTAGCCTTAATGATACACGATGAAAAAGCAATGAACAAAATGTTAAACTAAATGTCAAACCTCTCTTTCATTCTTGGCCAGTCAACAGAGAGTTAAACTAGAAATGATTCTTTTTCAAAGCTGTTCTCAGTTCCCTATTTTACGATTGACATTGCTTGACACTGTTAACATCAAGGAAATATTGATATGGTAAGATATATTTCCTTGTGTTCAGTCACTTACAATATTAGTAGAGTGAATAAAAAAAAAAGATGTGCCAAACTATGGAACAATGAGACATGTCAATAGTAAGAAGTTAGTATGTTCTTCCTTTACCCATGTGCTACATGGTAGATTCTAGAGACACTTTTTCTCAGGGTGCTTTGAGCAGAAAATTAAGAAGCTTACAACCGTGCCATTTTACTCAGTGTGTCTTGTACTTGGGTACACTTAGTGATAACTGTTGATTTGACAAAATTTATTATTTTCTTTGAAACAGGAACTGCTTTCAACATTGCAAAATAGAATTTTACTGGATTTTCCTTGACAGCACTGAACATTAGCACAGTGTCCTAGGCACACATACAAAAAGGATTGCAATTACTTGGCAATATAGCATCAGTTAGGAGAAAGGAGTAAAATTTATTTTCACTTTCATTATAGAAATTTGCTGTTAAAGGTTATCTTGCAGGGGGGAGAGTATAAGTTGGTTCTTTTTGTCTCTTTCTTATAGAAGGAATTACTCTAAAGATGGTTTTCTAGCTTCCTTTTCAATGAAAGTGTACTTTACAAAAGACAGAAATTCTGTAAATTTTTTGTGTTCAAAATGCATGAAGATTTAATCTAGGTTAAGAGTTATAAAAATATAAAACTCAAGAGACTGGAGAGAAAGAGAATACTTTCCATTATTTAATCTTCTTCATCTGAGAGGACACAATTCCTTTAAGAGACCTAAATTCTGGTGCTCCATCCCTTCCACGTGTGTAGGTGCTGTCAGTAAGCCAGGAGCAATTAGAGTATAATAATTATTCTTGACGTATGTTGATTGATCTCTGTGTCTAAGAACCTAAGGATATAATACACACTTCTAGTACATGGAAACCAGAGTCAATGTAATGTAATACCATAATGAATAAAATCAAAGAATTTCTGTTCAGAGTGTGATTATGTAAGTTATTATGCATAACTTGTCCGCTGTTAGAAACTGGCTTTCCAGCCGCTTTCCAATGTTTGTTGAAAGAGGCTTGACTGCGCAAAGGTCTTCTCACTCTCTGGTAAGGATAAGCTTCAAGAGCAAAAACCTTGTGAATACCTAAAGCCAACGTGACACACTTGTGCAGACTCTGCATAAATGGAAAAACCAAAAATCTTACTGTGTGTTTGACTATCCATCTTCTCCCTATTAAACACAACATATTTTTGCATATATGGAAGCGGGGAGAAGAGAGAAGAGGAAGAGGGGAGAAGAGGCAGGGGGAGAAGTAGAAGAAGTATTAGGTAAAATGGGTAAAGCAGGCCTTCAAGGAGAGGAACTTCATCACAGGTCACTGTGATCCACATTAAAAATCTTTGTCAACACTGGACAAATGGGCTTACAATTTTGTCACGTTGAATGTATATTCAGACGAAAAGATAAATTAGGATTAATTTATTACATTTTATAACCTTTCTACTTTCCCAGACGCAGAAAAGTAATATGAATGCACAATTGCAATAATCCTTCAGCATTCACAGATTTAATCATTTGTAAAATATGAGTTACATAGTAGATATCCAACACTTCTGTGTGTCACAGGACTCACTGGCTAGACAGCTGCCTTCTCTGTGTGTTTTCAATAGATTTCCTCTATTACACCTCCTGAAGTTACTTGAAAGAATTTAATATTCTCACTTCCTCCTAGGTAAATCCCTCCTGTGTTTTTCCTCCTGGAGTTTATTGTCTTTTTCTGCATTGTGTTTAGATTGAGGTCAATGGTTCTGGTCTCTGTTTCCTCTCCAGCTACCCCAGTCCATTGCTTCTCTTCCAGGCAGGAAAACTCAAGTGACAGTCAGTGGCAAAGTGAAGGTCAGATATTTCCTTGGCTGGCCTTCGACACCTTCCCACAGCAGCCTGAGCCAGCAGCACTCCTCACAGATCAGATCTGCCTGGTCTCTTGAGGGAACTCGAAGGAATAAAACTTCGTGACTGTTGTCCTCTTTGTGAGAAATCCAGTCATTTCTAATCCAGTTCTTCACCCTAATGGAAGGCTCTTCACAAAGTGTTAAGCAGTTTTCTGTTATATCTGGTTCACATCCTACCCCAGGTGTCTGTCAAAATACTGAAGCAGGCCTAAGCAGAAATTTACATCCATTTAACTTTAGTTGAACGTCTATTTAGATATCAAGCAAGTAGAGTTTTGTGCACTTTTTAGTAAGTTTTTTCTTTGATGTTTTAGCATGTTTAAAAATTTCTGAGTTGATCCACATTTTAGAAGAACATGCCTCAGTTGGTAAAGCTGCTGTTATCAAAATATGCCATTCTTATACAGAGTATTTTAATTAACACTCCCTCCTTACCATGCACAGGAAATAGTGCTGGAAGTGGGAAGATTTATTTTACAACTCTGAATCTAAATTTTCAAAACTGAGTATTGATCCTCATTTTTGATTATGCAACACAAGCCAGTTTACAGCCTTCAAAAAGTGGGTGTTCAATAGTCTCTGATATCCTATGGAGTTACAGTATCAACAGTACATAAGTTTTGACCAATAGAGCTTTCTTAGTCCAAAGTCTATCTTGAAACAGTTGTTTGATGAACACCCAGGTAGAAAATATAAGATGCAAATATTTCTCAAATGTAAGGGCAAGACTGGCAACAAGACAAGTAAAATGCAGAGAAGTGCCACAAGGGGTAGGTAATTCTCATGCAGAGTTGATAGATGGAGAATGTAAAGGTCTCTTTGCAGCATTTTTTCAGCAATTTCCTTGTTTGCTAGCACAAGTTCTGCTGAGATGAACAAGAACATCTTTGCTTTAAAGCACCACTATTTACAGCAACGTGATCTACCCTGAAGCACACAGCTAGCCACATGTTCAAGGCATTACCTGAGGACATCGGACATCTGCTTTCAATTTCTTTGGGTCAATGCTGATTGCATCTTCACTGGGACTCTCCTGTGGTGATGTTATGCTCACTTCTGTGGCAGACACCCAGCTCCCAGAGCAGGCTGTGCAGTGTCAGCCCAGGTAGGAACTCCCACGGAATCACAAAGCACTTACATGCATGGCAATGGGATTCCCAGCAGCCAGATGCCTCAGTTGGTATAGCTGCTGAAAGAAACACCAAATAGAGAATCTGTGTGTGGAATCTCTTGTTTATCTACACTGCAGAACTTCTTTAAATTCACTGCTGATCATAGGAATTGCTCATTAAGACCTCCTGTATTGAATAGCCTCACACATCCCTTTTGGTGAAGACTAGATCAAGATCTCTCTTATCTGAGGTGAAGGATACAGCTTTGAACATTTGGGTGGGAGCTCTGACACACAGCTCAGTGTTTCACCATCATCACTATCCACGCTCCTGAATGGATGCTGCCAGAGCTGCTAGCTTTTATGCTCAAACAACCGCTTTCAGTCATCTCAGGCAGACCTACTAAACCCAACCCAAATCACAGAAGCATGTTTTGTAGCTTCTGATGGTGCTTTCACCACACCAGGACACTCCATCTTGTCAAAATGGTATTACTTCTGAATAAGGGTAGTGCAACTTAGGGAATTTATTGGCAAAATTGTGTCTTGAGCTTTCAGAAACCATGATGACTGCAGATGGCCTTGCAAACTCTCAATCTGAACTGAAATTCAGGCACCTGAGTCTCACTTAAGGGGCTTGAGACCTTTGACCAGTACAGATGGGTCTGTCTATGGCTAAGAACTGTACATATACTGGTTGATTAAGTAATGTCAAACGCCTTTCCTATTTAAGTGGTGGAGCAGCCCTGACACGGCTTTAGTCTGGGTCAGCTAGCACTTGTTAGAGTGCCAGGTTACAGCTAATTCCTAGCCACAGCTCAGGAGTTAGTATAGGCCAGAGACTGCTCCTAAAAGTAAATTTGGGTTTTTTGAGTGTAGGAGAGTTCAATAGTATGGACGCAGGTCCTTACAGCTGCAATAAAGTTAGAGCTAAACTTGCTAACATGGCAGTAAGGGCCAGACACAGAAATACTTTTGTGTCTTAGCAATTATGTTTCACAGTCCAAGACAGCAAAGCAAAGAGAATAAAGCATATAAGATTACACAAAGAAGGTTTGTCCTGTGTTGAGAACTTTCTGTTCTTGGAGATGAAAAAAAAAAAAATTCTGCTAACGACAAGATATACTGTAATCTTACATTACAGAGTTGCACTTGTAAAATGGAAACACAGGATCACAGCTGGTAAACAGCCAGAAAGAACATTCACCAGTCTGATTATAAATATGTGCTCAGATAGCTCAGGGACTCTGAGGATTGAAATCATGAGATACTCTACACGGCAACATGGTTATTTAAATACCTCCTCTTCCACTGGGAGTTCAGCCATTATTCAAAAAGAGGAAGCATATTCATTCCTGAGTGCTCCAGACATGGGACAGTTATTAAAAGCTTTCTGCACAAACGAAGCAAATGAGGTATCCCACAGGGAGACTGAACAACAGCTTCTGTCACAGCCTCAAAACCAACTGTACCTGAACGAATAGAGGCTGGAAGGTAGCTGGCGTTATGGACAGCAGCATTCGGTGAAGTCTGTCACTCCCTCTTGAGGGTTACCTACCTGGGTTTAAAAAGTTATACAATAGCAATAGATATAGCTGACAGCATTCTATGATTCTATGATTAAAACAATTAGATTAACATTTAAACATTTGAGGCTATAATGCTATTAAAATGGACGTTCAAGGAAACTGTAGCCATATCTACAGCTGTTTTGGAAAGTCTGTCTTTGGCAGAACATGCTGGATTGTCATTCTAAATGCCTGTGCTTCCCATGCTGGTTTCCTGAGGAAGGGTTTGTGGATGGACTTGTTTGTTTATTCTGGGGTTTTTTTACCCCTCTTAGCTGTAGCTGTGGATTCCCCAGCCTTGTGAAAGTAGTCATTAGTTGCCTTGTTTGGCCAGGAGAAATCTGTAAAGAAACCGGCTCTTGTCCAGAGGGTTCCTGGAATTTTCTCCCAACCTTGTGTAAGAGCTTAATAAAATCAAATTTAATTTTATGTAAGATTTGTTACAAGGTCATAAGTACTTTGTGAGAACAAAGAGAAAAAAAATGAAATTATATTTACTGTTCTGAAGTAAATCATGCCAAATGAAGTTCAGATGAGACTTTCTAAGGTGATCATCCCTCCAACTGGAGCAAGACCACAAGGATCAGATCCCGTCGTCTTAAATGAGAGCTGAAGGAAATCAGCATCACCTACATCCACATACCCTGAAGCTATTTTGAAGGCAAGTTCCTTGGCTGTGCCAGCCTAAAGCTGTAATAAACTCCCAAAAAAACCAATGGACAATCACAGCATTTATGACCTTCTGTCCCTCAAGTGTTGACCTTTTTTTCTCTGGGAAACAGAAAGCAACCTGTTCTTATATGTTTTTAAAACAAACACTCCATTACAAACGCCTCCCCCTTTGGAGGAAGGCATTTAGAACAAACACCTAACAGATTTTAGTCACGTTATTTAATACGCTGTTACAAGAGGAACAGATGCTACAGCAAAAAGTGCATTATGAAGCCTGCATAGCAGTATAAAACAAAGTAAAATGCTACTTCTTCAGAAGGCATTTATGCATTTGTCACTGAACATGTGAAACTTAACAAAATACTACCTTATATAGAGCGCAAGTCCTATTTATAGAAGTTATGACCTTGACAACAGTATCCATCATTTTCTGAAATGAAGCCTGCAGTTCTGTGGTGATTTTCAGCCATATCCATAATGTCAACAGTTGATCACCCGTACAGAGTGCTGCATGCAGCACAACCACCCAAACACTATTGTTCTGATTACTAATTATGGAGTTCTCCTGTATTACTATGTACTTAATGTATGAGAGCAACCCAAAGTGTTATTTCTAGTTTCACCTGGCTGGAAGGACTTGCTTACTCTAGGCAACCATCCATTCTGACTAAATTGCAACCCCTCCTCATGTTTCAGGGTATCACTAGCTATGGAAAAGTTGTGAAGAAGCTTTCTGTTGGCTAGAGAAGCACCTCCTGCTTGCCTACCTTCTCAAGAAACCAGAACAACAATCTGACATCAGTCCGATGCTGCTTGCTGTGGTATGTTCACACAATGCCTCATACCAGATTCAATTTAAGATCCTGTTCTCCAGTGCAGATCAAGGACTGGGCCTTGTACTTCTCATGTACTACCTTGCTTGACAGCTTACCCTGACCTAGCATGACAGCTGTGGTCATCGGTAATAACTGCCAAAAGGGAGGATCATAGGAGTGGGTGGAAAGGAAATCAGACATTCCTGGCAGCTGGCCCGCAGCTCTGAAGCTTCCTTTCACCAAACATCAGACTGAAAACAGATCTCCTCTTGCTGAAGAGAAAAGTATGGGCTTCCACTTTTCAATCACTTTTCCTCAGTGCAGAGCATAAATGGTTTCCTTTCCCCAAAGAGAAAAGGAGAAAAGAGAAAAGGCAAAGGGAAAAACACATGTGTTCACCTAACAGAGTGAAAACAAAGGGCCAGAGAAGGCTGTTCATTACTATCAATTTTTTTTAGCAACAGTAGATTAGGCAGGCAGGGAATAATGGTCCTTGGAAAGCAAAACAGAGAAGTGTTTACCGTATAAACAGAGAATTAGAGTTACACAACACAGAAGAGTTTTAACTTGGTTTTTGATGAGCACGCTACACAGCAAAGGATATATTACAGCATAATTTACTATGTGTTTTTACTATTAAATTTTCACAAATTCAGTAATTACCTACAATGTGGTCCCCTTCTAGGGCTCAGCAAGATTGACTCTACCTGCAAGGACAATTAAGCAATTTTTTTCTCATAAATAACCTATCTGAACCCAAGGAAATTCTATGGTGTTTAATCCCACAAACACTTCTCTTAGAAATGTAGAAGAGGTTCTACTTATTTGGCTAAGATTGTATATTTTTTAGGGCAGATGGAAGAGAAAGTAAAAAAGAGGAACAACCACCAATAGAGATTGTGAAGTAACATCGTCTACAAACAAATTGATTCAAAAACAAGTAAATAAGATTTAGTGTCTATGTCCACCATAGTAAAAACCCAAAATTCAAGAATTTCCCTGGCTTCTGGGCCTGCCAATAATTTCAGAACAGTATTGTGAAATCCTCCAGCTATTCACTCCAGTTGAGACTGTTTAATTAGAATTCCTTAGCACTTAGACATATTTCCTTAACAGCAAATGATACAAATAATCACTTCAGGAGACAGCAGAGTATATAACATGGGCTATTAAAAAACTATATTATTATAAAACTGAAGGACAAAAGCAATAGCGATAGCCCCCCAACAGATTCTTGGCAAACCAAACACAATCGAAACCATCCCAAAGTTTTTGAGGTTGTACACTCCGGCAGTTTAAAACGCTCTCTCTAACCCCATCGCCACGACTCTTTCAAGTGAACAAACATGCAAAAACATTTCAAGCACCATGACAATGTTGACTTGAAGCATTGTTAACTCCTACCAAAAGACTGTGGGAAGCACAATAAAATGCTAGAAGGTTTCATTTATTAATCTGTGATGAAAACCAGGCTTCTGTTGATGGAGGGAGCAGGGGGAAGGGTAAAGATAGGCTTGTCTGTTTAATGTTTGGCCCAGATTTTTTTTTTTTTTATTTTTTTTTCAGGCAAGCAGCTGAGTGCATTGCTTCTGGCTGTGTCTTTCTGTAGGTTGCTGGTTGCCAGCATTCACAAAGCACAAGTTATGTAATGCACTCCTATCAGGAATCCGAGTTCAAAAACATTTCATGAAGTCCCATGCTGTTCTTGTTGGAGTAATTGTTTCTGATAATGAAAAGTCTGTATCACCCCGATTCAGCTGTCTTGGCCCTCTCCAATGGCAGCACTTTGTGCTTTCCCTCAATCCCTTCTCCCTCCCTCCATCACAAAAATCCCTGCTCATTTCTTAAGGAGACTATTCTCTTTCCTAAACCACTTCACTGGCTTTTGCCAGAAGAAAAGAAAAATAAAGGAGGATACACGTAGTTTTGCCCCTCCTGTGCCTCTGAAACAAGCTGTTTTTTCATTGCTGATCATTTGGAAAATCATCATTTTTTTGGTAAGTGCAAAAGAAACACTGGATTCACCATGTAAAGTATATTCATCGCATTGCAGTATTGATGGAATAGCTTTTCTAACCTAATTTTGAGAATAAAGACCAAAATTTCGGAGCAATCTGCCTCCCAGAAACGTGCTTACTCCTGATGGAAATATTTGAGGCACTTTTCAGGAAAATTCTTCAACTTTTCACAGAAATAATAATTGGATGACTTGTTGAGTAAGGAATTTCATTTGCAGTCACTCTGTCACTTTGATATAATTAAAATCAATCAGACATATAGATAAGAGCATGTAATAATTTAAGGTATCTAAAACAGAGTCCATAAACAGGAAATCAAACAGGACAGCTCTCTCCTTCAATCTGTATTGAAAGTTTTATGCCAGTACACGAATTTGTAAATATTAGTCAATATATTTCTTATATCAATAAATCAATATTTCCTTCCTTGGTAAAATTTAAGTAGAAGAAAGTTAAAAAAAAAAATCGCAGTAGGAGTTAGAATTAGTATAAAATGCCCTTATCAAATATCAAAATAAAGGTTTAAACTCTAAAGAGTACTAAAGTGTGCTTCCTTATAATTCTGCTTCCAGTGTAGTTGTGACAGTGCATTCTTTAAAGAAGAGTGAAATTTGATTCATATCATTGTGTATAAGTAAATATGAAACTCAGATCAAAGTATTTTGGGGAAGTTTGGTCCATGACAGTCAGTCAAAGGTTTCCCATTTCTTTCAGCAGACTTCAGCACAAATGCTTGGAGCAAGGATATCTGGGAAAGGTGTGTTTAATGTTAGAGTAATGATTTACAAGGTACTGGAAAAGCGTACTGAAAGAAACCTTCAATGCACAATTAGATAGTTTGACAGATAAAATATCCGTATGTAAATCTCAATGTATTTCATCATGTGCATTGAAATATAGGAGATGAAAGATGAAGAATAGATAAGTTATTTCTAAACAGCAACAGAATTTTTTATTATTCTTTCAGACACAGTTAAATTTTAAATAACTAATTATCTTAAATATAGGAGGAATTTTTTCAAGTATTTTTTCTTCAATTTCAGGGATTGTGTTTGTTTATTTGTCCCTACTTGTTTCCTTCAGAGTTAAAAGTTAAGATTCTTAGAAAGAAGGGAATAGAAAGTCATCAGGCACTGTTTATCTTTAATTTAGTCTCCAAATCTTAGTTAGACAAAGCTCACAAGGACTTCTGTTCCATTAATTTGTGGTCTTAACAAGCCTCAAGTCGTATACATGGAGGAAAACAACCCTCTGTTTCAATAAAAGGAATGCTTAAAATTTCTATTGTTAAACACAGGATAAGCCTTAATCAAGATTCTTTTCACTTTCTTTTAGCAACTCCAAACATTAGTTAATTCTTGCAGCCAAGCTAACAGAGATTAATTTATACCTCTCTGAGGCACAGAAATATTGACCATTTTCCCAAGTCAATGAAAGAATCAGCAACAGAACTCAAGTGCTGCAGACTGAAGTTCCTGGTTAAAAGAAATACCTTAAAAATTAAACAAAACACAACAAGAACTCCCTACAGTCACTCAGAACACAAATCCTACAACCACTTCAAAACCTCATGAGTCCTACTTCTGTGACTTCCCGGGGAAATCCCTGTAATACTGCTCACCTGATGATAGGACACAAGGGTATATAAGACCTGCTTCAGTTTTTAAAACTATAAAATAGGACTAATGGTACCAACCTCTTTTTAAAATGCTTTGAATTTTTTCAGATCAAAACAGTAGAGATATACTGATGTTGAACCTATGCCTAGAAAAATCAAACATAGTTCACAGATTCAAACATGGTTCATAGACTATGTCATCCCAAGCTGGACCTCTGAGAAAAATGAATAGAAAACATGGCAAGTGTCAGCTTGCTGCTTCATGCATTGTGAATTAAACATGTAAAAACAGCAGCTGCATAAGCAAAGAATAGAAATTCTGATTTGTACAGCTTACAGTCATTGAATATCACAACATAAGCAAAATAAAATATTTATTGCTACAAGAGTTGATATAATTTGGTTTCTTTTCTCTCTCTAGTGTATTAAACTTCAAAATCTTAATGACTAATTTATGTTGCACATGCTTTGTAAAATAACACCAATTGCCTATTAATCTACACAAAACAACAATTTGCTAAAGATTTTGTTGGCTTTGCAAGGCAAAAGAAAAAAAAACATAAACACAGTTAATGCATATGCTGGAAAGCGCCAACAAATTCTTAAGTCCTAAATACCAGTTCTGGAGTATGTTTTGAACAAATTGTTGATTAGCTGCAAGAGTTATAATACAATGTTAGCTAATACTTGAAAACTTGCCTGGTATGCTTGAATTAGCCTGAATTTAGACAAGGCATAAAATAATGTACCTGGGCATAGTGGTGTTGACAATCCTACAAAACTGAAGTTACTTCAATGTTGATCTGGAGTGAGAAGAGAATGAGACCACCAGTACTTTTAATACACTGCTGTGGAAAACAGAAATTAACCAATTTAAATGCTGACATGAGTGAGAAAGCAAGTTATGACCATAAAAATCAGAGGGAAAAACCCAGTCCTGAAATGAATCCTTTGCAATAAACCACTTTCCTACTGGTACCATTGACTTCAGCAGCAGTCCTAAATGTATAGGAACCTGGACACTTTTCAAAATCATTACTGAAAGAAGAGAATTTATTTTAGTATCTAATCTTCAAAACATGATTACACCATGTTCATAAGGTCCAACCTCAATTTCAGAAAACACAGACTGCTTGCCTTACAGCCAAAGTACACAATGGATTTAAGAAAGCTGGGTGACTAGTGGAAAGCACTGCAGTGAAAATAGTTATTTTCACCAGTTTGTTCCACTCAGTTTCTCAGCACCACCATGTTAAGGCTCATTACAAGGATTTTCATCAGAACAGAGCATAGCAAACTTCATTCCCTGGTAAAATTTCAGTCCTGATTTCTGAAACAGAAGATTTTCACTAGAATGTCTTCTTCTAAACTGAAACTTCTGCAAACTCAGAAATTAGAAATACAGAACTATCACAAGTTTTATGACCCATTTTACATTCCAAGTTAATCAAATTAATTTTGTGCATCTAGTCAATGAATTATAATGTACTGTTGTGTTTGTACTTATGTTGAATAGAGAAGACTCCTTTTTCATGCAGTATTTTCATTAAATTCTTCTATATTACTCAGAAATATGTGCCAAAAAGCATTTGGGTGGTGTATGCCAGTTCATTATTCTTTGAATCTTACTCCATTTTAGCGTGTGAGAAGGTCCTTGAAGTAGAAGAGTTTACATTTGTTTGAATGCTCTGTCTTTGTTGGCGAGATTAATCCCATCTGCTTTTATCTGTATAAAATTTTGGTACCTCATCTAGGATTTCTGCACACTATTCAACAGAGAAAGCTAGGGTCTACCAGAGAATGATCATCTCATACTAATTTTAGGTGGGTTACATAGTTCAGATGAATCACCCTGTGGAAATAGACCTTTTTCTATTAATGGTAAAAATTAACAACAACAACAAAGTAAAAAAGTAAATTACTCATGTACCTCTAAAGCCAAATTTAGACCGTTAAGTGTACGTGGAATGCATTTTACCTTTACTGATTGGCATCCACTTTGGATTGGGCTATCTTAGACTTACACCATGGACTTTCCTAAACTATGGTGAGAACACCCACAGTAAATCTCCACCCATTAGTGAGAAACAACTTATGGATGCCAGTGACTTCAGTTAAAAACATTAACTATACCAGTCCCTACAGTATAGTGATTCATGAAATTACACTGTTTATAGCATCTCAAATAAAGGAAAATCTGTAGTTTCCAAAATAAACACTGAAGAAGTGCAATATTAGAGAAGTTTATAAGATTCCAAGTAGTTAATAATAAACAGGACAAAAACAACGTGTCCATATGCTGGCAGAACAACAACACCTCATGAATCATGTACCTACTGTGATCAAATATTTGTTGGAGGGGTTCATTGGGGTTTTTTTGATGTGTCATACTGCATTCATAGGATGACATCTGAGAAGATGAGCAATGAAAGAATAAATGTTTTGGATTAGAGTAATCACCATTTTTTATCCTTTGGCTGGAGCTGCTCCAAGACCTTCCAGTAGTACTCCTGCCTAGTAGAAGTCCCATCACAAACCCATCCAAAAAAATAAGAGAACAAATCAAAGCAGAATAATTATGCATCCCAACAAACTGTCAATTTAAGCTAATGATATAGAAGCTGACAAACACATAGTAATCTCAACAGTGACAGAGAATTTTATGGCTAGTAGTGGCCTCACTAATTGTCTTCCTAGATAATCTAATGATTTTGTGATCAGCACAGGAGAGGCACAAGCATTGTCAGATGAAACACTTGAGACACCTATCTGACTGTTGGCCAAAATGCCTGCCCACCCCCAACATTTAAAGTATTTTAAACTTTCTGTAACTGGGGGTATGTGATCTCAAAAAGACCTGACAGAAATGAAACAGCTATCTTAGATGCTGGACACACATTTCCCTCCTCCTTTTCATGCTATTATTGGCAGCAAAATGCTATAGGAGACACATAACTTTTTAAATTTAAAAATTATATTGAAATATCATATTATTTAATATTATCTAATATAGTATGTATTTAAAATGCTTAATGAAAATAATAAAACATAAAAATAACTTCTAACACAATGATGTTACAAGTGTTGTACAACTTACTCTGAAAAGGTTGGAAATGCTGTAATAAAATCAACAGTAGTCAAATAACTTTTTCATTTAACATCATGTCTGAAGCAGAAATGATGATAATAAAAATGGGAATTTTGGGAAGAAACGTTGCCTGAGAAGGCTGTGCACACCCAACATCAGGGAAGGATCTTACTCTCAGGACTCTTGCCGGCCATTCCTCTCTGTGTTCCTTTCCAAATACAACATTCACTGCCTGTAGAGTCAGTGAACAGGCACAGTATTGCAGACAATTGGAGAGGTCAGCACAAATCTCAATTAGAGTACATTTTGAGCAGGAATTATTTTATCTTCAAAGTGGAGAAAGGAAACTGTTGCTCCAGTGGCTGAGACAATGGCGACTGCTGCAGGATGAGTTCCAGTTAAGACAAAGAAAAAGCCATGAACTCCCTACCAGTGTTGTGGACTCAGGGTGCCTTCCAGGCACGTATGTCCATAATCAGATGAAAAAACTTAAGGAATGAAGAACAAAGGACACCTAGGAGTGATTGCAGACAGCCAGTTATACAACAGCTTGCAACACAGCTGCAAAGATCAATACAACTTTGTGTTGCACGCACATATGCATCTTGAGATGGTGCAGAATGGACATTTTAACGGTCCAATTTTATACAGTTCCCATATGATCCTACATGGAATACTACAGTCAGTTGAGTATCAGATTACCAGAAACATATGATGAAAACTAGGGAAGTTTCTGAGCTGAGCAATACTTTGTAATAGATTATTCTTTAATTTTCTGTATAAACACATGTATAGCACATCTAACAGCTCTCACAGAAAGGACTGTAAACAACAGTCTGGTAGTATTTGCAATGTAAATACCAAAAATGGAGGGAAGAAAATTATACCTGTAGACACAGAAAAGTAATACTTCTCTTAAGAAAAAAAAAAATGAACAAAAATTATCAGATTTTGCAATAATGTCTTAAAAAAACAGGAGGAAATCTTCATTGCATGAAAGGTCATTGGCAGAACAGAAGATCAGAGGACTTTAATAGGTCATTTCAAAAATACACTTTTCATATCCTACTCTGTACTAGAATTTTCTAACTATTGATTGGTACGATGTGAAACGCAAAGAAATTAAGGGCACTCACAAACACATGAAAGAAGAGTCATGAGGAATGTCTCTCTGTGTTTCTGTATGGGATCCTTTGAGGCTCTGCTTGACAGAAGAGTGCAGAGACACCTGGACTACTGGCAGGTGGCGCAGGGCTAGCCCGAAGACTCCACAATAAAGCTTCATTAATCAGATATTCTGCAGTTTCTTGAGGCAAATAAAGAACTTTGCAGCTTTGGAATTTTCTTTTTTTTACAGTTTGAATTACAATTTCTAATTGTTTTGCATCTTGCAAGTAAGAATTTTTATAAGATCTATTTCTTTCCCTGTCCTAGGTGGACACAGCTTTAAGAAACACAGTAAGTCCCACAGAGATGTCAGAAGCAGCGGGAGGAAATCAGTCACGCAGTCCCTGCCTTCAGCATATCAGTTGACTAACTTTACCTGAAGAACTAATTTATCCAATGCAGAGATTTATAGACTCTGTGTTATAGTTTGACGGTTGGCAAAGCAAGATACGTTGTGTTATCCACTTCATCTTCTGCAAAGACATGTTGCTGCAAAGGCAAAGAGATGCATTTACCTCTCATCCATCTGCTTGGCCCTACTGTTTGCAGCAATTACTGCTTGCCTGCAGACTTCTCTAATCACTGAGTAGAGAGAGAAGAATTCTTCTAATTGCTGAGTGGTTTTAGTTTCCCAAAATAGTTGACCTTCTTCCTTTTTGAAGAAAAAACTTTCCCCTGCCTCTCTGCCTGTCTCCCCACCCCCTTCCTGCTGGCAGACATGAGAAGAGAGCTGTGTTTGTTTTCATGGTAAATGGGAGGCCAGGGCAGCAACAAGACTGACCTCACCATTTCCAGCTGTAATATTTGATTTCTTTACAACTGCACATATGCAGAACCCTGAAACTAAACTAGTCCAGTAAGAGCAATACCCATAAAAATCTCACAGTGGGGGGAAAAAAAAAGAAAAAAAAAAAAAAAAAAAGGGTTTGAGTGGCAACAGCATGGTTCTTGACATGAAAGCATGAAAGCAATATATCCAGCTAAGAGACAAGGGTTATTTGGGCCAAAACTGCTGAACACTACAGCTGAGCCCCTATGTCCACATATGGGGACATGTCAGATTTTCAAGTGTTGAAGGTCCAGGATATTATAGTGAAAATAGGCAAAGCTAGGCATTTTTAGGCCATGAAAAACTGTCCCTATAGGGCTCAGGAAAATAACTTCAAGGCCTGCTTAGAAAAAAGAGAAAAAACAAATTATCATTAAAAACTTCCCTTATCTCCCACTAACAGAAACAACCGTGTATCAGTCATCGTGACAATGCTGGTTTGCTGCTTTGAAGTTCATGTATTTTTAACATACAGAATTCTTGTTTGCAACATTATATTAACATTAATTATATATATGAATATATATATTAATTATATTATACACATTATATACATAATTATATATATAATCACATTCTGTGATATTAAGCATTTACATTTATCACTTTCAGACATTAGAGGGGGTTTTCTATTTAGGCTTTTTGCTTTTTTTTTAATTCAACAATGAGAAGAATTACAGAAATATATTTCAACAGGAATTAAAACTAGAGAGACAGGATTTTCAAAAGTGAACAGTTATTTTTTTTGAAAGTAACATCTTTAAGAACCCTAAAATATGTCTCATCTTCTGCTGGAGAAATTCTAAACTTCTCCAAATGGAAGAGCTGAAGTTTGAGGGGAAGTGGCTTAAATATATATCATAACTAAAATGTTTTCAGATAACAGAAATCCAGAAGTAAAAAGCTGACAATATACTCCAAGTACTGGCATTAACTTTATTATCTTTGCAGTCTTTATTAACTACACATCCAGGGGGTTTTTTTATTATTTTAATGGAAATTCTTCCCTTGTGTAGAGACTTTCAAACTGAGATTCACCAAGTAGTGCATGTTTCTGGAAGACTGAAATCCTTCCTTTTGCTCTCAGCCCAGCGGCTGGGAGCCCAGCTATCCTGAGGCCCCAAAAAACTGAGCCCAAGCCTGCAGACTCACCGATGTAGACCTGGAAGCCCATAGACCTTGAAGCCCATAGACCTCCTGGCTCCAACTGAGGCTCCCAGGTCCTTAACTATGGCAGCTCCCAAGCAGACTGGCTCAAGGCAAGCTGTGTTGCAGACAACTAAAAGGGTTTCCTTAAGAAGAGGCACATTTCCTCAGCAAGCCTTTTTCACCTCTATTGGCAGATCAGAGCTGACACTGCGGTACACTTTGTTTCATCCCTTTCAGCTTCCTAACAGAAGATGTTTTGTGGGGAAAGGCTCTGGACAGCTTTAGCTGTCCATATATTCTTACCTTAAAAACAACTTTGTGTTTTTATTTCAAGATCAGTGACATGGAAAATATCTCTTGTGAACAGCACTGTAACTAGTGTGGTGAGCCCTACTGTTACTCTGCAAGTTATCGGGTAAACCTGAGCTTTGCCTGTATTTCCTAGAGGCCACCTGGACAGAGTTGGTGTGTGGTCCAAAACCTACTGGTGAGAAGGTTCAGATGGCAGATATTAAGTGCTAGATCACTGCTGTGGACCTGATGACCTGGGTATTTCCAGCCCTGGCATTAACTTCTCTGGACCCTTTATTCACCAAGCACTTCAAGTCAGTGGGAGCTATTTCCACCCTGGCATAGATGCTTACAAGTGAAATCACAATAGGAAGCACTCGCATTTCTTTCAAATCTCAGAAACCTTATTTCAATTTGAGTTTTGGAAAAGACTTGGGAAGTACTAATTACTCCGGCTAGTTCATTCCAGGACAAGCACAGAGAGAAGAAAAACAAGGCTCTTTGCCTCTTGTTGCAAAAGAGCAAAGCAGACTCAAAGCAGAAGTGAAGCAGAGGTACATGATAAATTGGCCTTGAATGTGCCTTAGCAAGAGGTTACAGTGCACTTCTCGCTTCCTCTCAACCAGCCCCATTCTGACACCATAAAAATAGAACTACCTGGGGTGACTCTGAGTTAGGCCAGTTGGAAGTAGTTTCTCCATAACTGTACATCAGTTGAGAATGGATGTTACACAGCCACGTTTGCCCTGACACTGTGCCTTCTTTAGGGCAAACAGTAGGAGACCATTGCCAAAGGTGCTCATTCTTCAACTCCCTGTCAGCAGTGATTGCTTTTAGGCAACATAGCTCTCAACAAATTCTTTGCTCTTCCAGAGGAATCACATGGAGACGATCTAGGACAAACCTTGCACTTCAAATGTTGACCAAACACATTATTATAGAATCACAGAAGCATAGAATGGTTAGAGTTGGATGAGACGTTAAAGATCATCTAGCTCCAACCCCCCTGCCATGAGCAGGGACACCTTCCACTAGACCAGGTTGCTCAAAGCCTCATCCAGCCTGGCCTTAAACACTTCCAGGGAGGGGGCATCCACAGCTTCTCTGGGCAACCTGTTCCAGTGTCTGACCACCCTCACAGTAAAGAATTTCTTCCTAATATCTAATCTAAACCCACCCTCTTTCAGCTTAAAGCCATTTCCCCTTGTTCTATCATTTCTACAGTTAGCTCAGAGACCCCTCAAAACTAGCATGCCTGGGAGCAAGACAACCAAAGGACTTTTGCCCACAGAGCTATGCCAGCTTCACATATACTAAAGTCATTCCAGATGTGCTCAGGTTAATAACAAGGAACTTGCTATTTTTTCAAAGTACAAGACAGATTGATAGATTACAGCTAACAGACAGTGCTTATGTTTGTCACATAATGCTGAACATTAGAGTACTGTGACTTAGTATGTGTGTTTGCTCTGTAGAAAATGCCTCTCCTGCATAATATTCATATCAAATCATTTCTACATTAAGTTCCTACTTGTAGATATTCTAGTGTGATTCAGTAAATTATTTACTCACTCCCAAAACACTGCTATCCTTCCAAGTATGCATTTGGATATCTTTTGGGATGTTTACAGTTTATAATTTTTAATTAAAATTAATTGAACTGCAGAGTTCAACATGCTATAGTTATTTTACAGAGTGTTATTTCATATATGGGATTTCAAGAAGATGATAAAAAGGAAAAGAATTTGTTTATTTTGCTCACACTCCATCTTTCCCAGTTTGGTCATATCTGAGAATACTAAGGATTTCTAATGTAAGGGGTTTCATAGCTAACCTTTTGCTTATCCTTATCCCTCTCTGGTCCCAGTCCTCTACCCAAAACACAATGCCCCACCCTGACAGAAACTGCCCTTATGAATATAAATGCCTGTGGACAACATTTTATTTGGCAGCTGTATAGCATTATGTACTTATTATCCATGAAAGAGTTCTACTTTCCTCCAACTGGAATTAAAGTGCATTAGGAAACCAAGAAAAATGTTGTTGCTGCACATCACACTGGGTCAGACAGCTTTAGAAAATCCCCAGAATTAAAGAAGAAAACCATTCCCTTTTTTTCCTGTACCATCAGTATCATCTGACCAACTGCTAATTGTACTGCTGAGGTTTTAAAGACCTCTATTCAGGTAAGTGGTGGCCAAAAAAAACCTGCTCTCATTCATCAAAGCACAAGTACTTTCAAGAGTAGCCTAGTAACACAGAAAAGACTTGAAAATCCTCAAAGTCCAGCCACCTATGGAGTGATCATGTGAAAAAATGTCAAAGAATCACTTTTGTAAATGCTTAAGACAACTGCTACTGAGTGGTAAATACGAAATACTGTTTAATTGCAATTTTCAAAAATTCTTCCTGCTTTCAGTCATTATATGTCTGTCCCTCTGATGGAAATGGGAATTCTTTCAATTTTCAAGCCTGTGCTCTCCTTTCATTGCAATGAGGACCTAATTCAGAGCTTTAAACTGTGTTCTGCAATGCATAATTAATCTGGCTTCATAGAGACCTGGACAAAAGACCCCATTCAATCTTCAGCTCCTTCCCCCTGAGATATTGTTATTTCTAAAAACTCCTGCCAGCTGGGCTGGAGGGAAATCTCAGCACTGTGGGAGAATGAACAAACTACAGGCCTCCGAGGGATTTGAAGTAACTATCTGACTAAATTGGATTAGAAAGTAAGGAAGGGGAGGGGAAAGAGAGCTTATTCTGAAGTCTACAAAAGCTCATAAAAAATTCTTAGAAGATTTTCATATGGTGAAGGGGAGAGAAATATGCAAGTTTTTACAACAAAACAGAGAAAAAAATTTAAAACATGCGTGAGCCAATACACTTGGGGATGTTTGACGGGATTACTGTTGGTATTATTTCAGGAAAACTGTTGTGTCTGCCTTAGAGCTGTGAACCGACATTTCTCTGCAAAATCTAGGCTGCCCTGCAAACCAAAATAGTCATACTTTCCTTCCAGGTATTTGATACATCTCCTAGTGGAACCTATAATGTAGCCTGACTGTAAGTTGCTTTAAATTTCCTTCTAAGCACATTGCAATTAAAAGCCTATGCACAGAAAGATTTCAAAGGGCTATGGAAAACCAAATTCAGCCTTGTTAAAAGAGCCAGCACTCTGCTTTCATTCCCCACAAGCTCACTCTCCAGACTCTGACAGGGATGCTGCCCAGATCACCTGGCCACCTCTCACATGTTTCACAATATTTTTAGCAGGCACACACATACTCAGGAATATTGTCCCATTTACCACCAGACTTTTGGAAGATGAGGTGGAAAAAGCTCATATCCCCACTGGGAAAGTGGGTGGCTGGGGAAAAAGATGCTTTGGGTTCTGTGCCTCCTCTAACATCCCCCACTGACATGGGCCTGCTGCTCGCAGGCTCCCCGCTCCTGCAGCACTGATGCTGTGGTTGAATGAGGTTACTTCTGGAGTAGCCCAACACAAAATTTGGCTCCTTAGCTTCAGAAATATTTTCAGAAGCCAGATCTTTTAGACAGCCTAACCAAAACTCCCCGTATTTCAACAAGCAGCCCTTACAAGAGCAACAACAAAGGACAGACTAGTTTATAGGTT
Source organism: Antrostomus carolinensis (assembly GCF_000700745.2). Taxonomy (NCBI): domain Eukaryota; kingdom Metazoa; phylum Chordata; class Aves; order Caprimulgiformes; family Caprimulgidae; genus Antrostomus; species Antrostomus carolinensis. The sequence continues at coordinate 213,624 of NW_010287625.1, forward strand.
TTTGTATTTTACAGAAAGAAACTATATAAATGCCTCAAGGAAGACCAGCACCTTCACTTAAAATCCCTCTGCTGGAACCATCAGAAATTTGAAAAGCAAAAACCATAATAAGATCCTGATAATGGGATCAGCATCATCTTCTTCCCCCTGTCCATGCCTGCCCATCAAGGAGGAAAGGCTGCTCAGCAGGCTGAGCCACCCGTGCTGCTGCTCATGGGACACACTGCCAGGGCAAAGAATTAAAAGCACCCGTACAATACACTAACTTCTCCACAGTCAAAAAGATGGGTGCACAAAAATAACAAGCCAAAATAAAAAGCCACTAGAGCAATCCTAATCAAAGATCCAATTTGTGTTCTTTCACTATCATCGTTTGCCATTTCTAGATCTAATATCACAGAATAATTTTCTGTAATCTTCCTTTCCCCTGGGGAGGAAGTACATGGAGGAGGTGTGTGTGGGGGGGGGGCCACTAGAGCAATCCTAATCAAAGATCCAATTTGTGTTCTTTCACTATCATCGTTTGCCATTTCTAGATCTAATATCACAGAATAATTTTCTGTAATCTTCCTTTCCCCTGGGGAGGAAGTACATGGAGGAGGTGTGTGTGGGGGGGGGGGGGGGGGGGGGGAGTAAAATAAAAAAAAAAAATACAAAAAAAATTTTAAAAAACCACAAAGATTCAGAAAAATCTCTCAAACCAACAGAGGTTTTTTAAGGCTTTCACTTCATAAACACTTTCATGTAACTTAACAACAGTAGTAACAACAAAAGTACTGGTATCTCATATTCCAGACAAAGAGAGAAACATTTAAAACATTAATTTGTTACACAAAATCCATACAGCCCACTTTCAGTTCCTTTAACTCATGAGGCACGGGAAAAGCAAACCAACACCACCATACTTTCTTTCCCAACCAACAGAATGAGCCACTTGTGATAAGCGTTACACACAATTCATAGTTGTTGGATTTTGTCAAATCCATGTTGAGGCATCATATAAAAATCCTCACTTACAACAGCAGTCTAACAGCTCTGAATAACTCTGTGGCATTTCTCAACAGGGACAACTAAAGTTTTCATGTCTTTACAAGAAATCCTGGTGGAGGAAAAAAATCAGTATCATGACATTCAGCTAAACATATCCCGAGTAATGTTATCACATAAGTAAAAGAACGACCTAAGTTAGCCCTGACTTTTCTCTACTGAAGGAAAATCTCTGCCATCACTCAGTGGATCCAAGGGTGCAGTAGTAGTATTCTATATGTCCCCTCTATTGATAACACCTATTTTCAAGGCATCCTACCCAAAACTAGCAGTGGATTCCGCAAGAAGTAAAGGACAGACAGTCCAACCCAAGACAGCAAAAGAGTGTTAAACCCCATCCCCACACTCAGGACTCTGCGTTGCACCACCATAAGCACAAGACCACACATAGGATCTTCTGGCAGATGACACTTTCCCCAAAGGCTGCTTAGACGCTGTACCCCACCTTGGTCAGGACCTTTCCTAGCTAAGCACAAGCAGCCCTCCTCATTCCCACCCTGACCCATCTCCTCCAACCCACCCATGGTGCTGGCACTGCATGAGGAACCTCATCCGGGATGTTGTGGGAGTCCTGCAGCACACCTGGGACAGGAGCAGAGGTAGGGCATCCATTACAGGTGTGCAGGCGGAACTCAAATCTGTTGCACCAGGGAAGACAAAATAACTCATTCTCCCTGCAAGGATGACAGGAGCCAGGCAGTGGCATTGGATGGGTGATGGAAGGAAGAAGAGAGAGGCCTGTCAAGCCTGCAGGTCAGGTTTCTTCTGTGGGGCTGAGACTCACTCTTGCTGCAAGGAAGGGAAAAAGGTGGGCATGGAAAGGAAAGCAGCAGAGACTGGGGTTTGCTGTTCCTACTGCTGTGTGAGGGGTGGAAGGGGCATGAAACAGGCACAGAGCAGAGCTGTCGACCTCCTGAGGAAGAGGTCCCTGCCCCAAGTCACACCGCTGCACAGGGAGGGAGTGGGGCACGGATCAAGCTTTTCATTCATACATCTCCAAGATCTCCGTCCCTTAGAGAAGAAAACCAAGGCATGGTTTTGAAGCAGGATTTGTCCCATATTACAGAAAGGGTCAGAGGAATCTGAAAGTTTTGGACACAACTTCTCCATCTGCATGCAGTTGTGTAAACATAGGAGGCTAAACAGATACCCGACTGCTCACCCTGCTCCCAGCCCTTCCTGCTGCTCAGCACAGCCCTGGCCCCACTGCTCACACTGCACCCACGCTCTGCCAGGCGACCCACTCCGCATTTGCTCCCCAAGTTTCTCCACTTACACACACATTCATCTGCGCATACATGCTCAATCCAACAGCTGAATCAGATCAGCCAAATAACCACAACAGCAATCTGACTCACTTTGAATGACATGAGTGAAATGCCCCAGCCCAGCCTCATAGGGTCAGTGGTGCTGTGGCCACAGAGGCCACCTCCACCACCCCTGGCCATGGTTGGCTATCCCAAGGGCTCTTATCCAGCCTTGTCTTCCCACATAGCCCTGACATTTTAAAATTTCATCCTACATAAACATAAAGGGAAATTTTAACTCTGTTTTGTTAACTCTGTGTCAGCTGCCAGATTGAGAGTCCACAAAAATCTCTGAAAAAGGTATGAGGGAAATCAAAAGAGGAAGCAGAGTTCTTCAGCAACAGCTTTGTCTGCTATGGCACACTTCAGTTCCACTCCTTAAAAGCTATGATCTGCCTTGTCTCACAGAAATAGGTCATTAACTTCCTCTTTCTTAATGCTTACTCCATGGTTTTAAAGTACACTCAAATAACTCCAAGACTATTTATTTCCTTGTTTTTCCCCATCTTCCTCAAAACCTGGGCTTCAGTTGACAGTAATCCCCAGGATAAAATAATGGGATTACTTAAACTGTACAACTCAAAAGGGCCCAGGACCAAGGAAAAAATGAGGAAGAAGATAAAGGCCAAATTTTCCTGACACTTACTCTGATTATCTGCTTGTATGTACACTGAAAAATTTTGAGAAATTGGACTACTGCATTCACAAAAGGAGGCAGCAGTCTGTCTTCAATAGGTCTGCCACACAGATCTAAGCAGCCAAAGAGATTTCCATGGAGGGAGCGCTACAGCATGAAATGCAAGCACAGAAATACTCCAGAGCAGACCCAGTTATAGTCCCCAAGTCCACCCTCAGAAGTACACTACTGAACATGCACTCTGTGTAACCCCTCTTGTTTTCAGCTGTATCCTTCATAAGTTACAAACTGCATTCTCCCACCTTTACCATCTGGTCCTAATGTCCCTGTTGAAATGTAATCCTTAAAAATTTTGAGTCTAGGAAATGAAGTTACTCAGTGTTTTCAAGAGGGTCCAAACTGGGCATCAAAACCCCAAAATGTTGCTTAAATGGAATGAAAAAAAAAAAAGTGAGGCTTCTCATTCTACTGTAACATTTAATTGTGCATAAGAAATAACTCAGGATAGAAATTGCTAACTTTAAAGTTCAACAAATCTTGCTGAAATCAGCAATATACACATTCATGCATTTTAAGTATAAAGAATAAAGCTCTGTAGAAAACAAAACAAACAGACTGTGGCTTAAATATAACATTGGTTAAAATGTTGGGGAAAGGTGTCCTTAAAAAATTGTCATTTTTACAAGTGTATTCTTGTCCAGTGCTACAGTAATAGCAACTAGATCCAGAAGAAATATTTTGGCTTGTCAGCTTCAATAAAAAGGACATCACAGAGGCTCTCAAGACAGCAGAAACCCAAGCACAGTCAGATGCACCACACTGAGGTCAAGAGGTTTTCATTTGCTTGGCTCTGTGAGCCTAGGTAGAACAACCTGGAGTAGCATTGCTTTGTGCCCAGTCTAGGATGTCCCATGCAACCCATGCTACACCAAAATCAAAGTACAACGTAGTTAGTCCTTCTATTATCAGAAGTGCAGCTCTTTAAAAACTTCACAGGAAGAATTTTAAATGAAACAAGGAGAGGAGATGAAATCCAATGATGAGCTAATCTGTTTGATCAAACATTTAACAAAACATTAACAGCATCCAAATTCCTTTTTATCCCAGGGCACATTCTTCAGATTACATAAAGACATTACATATACATATATTTCGGCATGGGTTATTGACACATCACAGCCCTAAAATGCAAGATAGACCTCTTCTGCTTATGCCATAAAAATACTCTGTGGTCTTGCTTAATAACAGTTGTGAAGAGCACAAAAATAGTCGGGGGAAAGAGCTGGGAGCAGGATGTACTGTCTCCTGGCATACAGCTCGGTACACGTTCCACCAAACTGCAGCTCAGGGACCTAATGGAGGATGACATAGACACACACATGTGCTCTCCCTCCTATCCAGGTGGTATTTTTATTTGTAACCCGTCTTCCCCTGGGTTGCAGGGAAGTTTGACAGAGCCACTGAGCGTCAAATGGGAAGCTTAGGAGCTGGCAGGCTCTGGCCTGGATTTTACCCTCTGACCACAAAGTACAAAGCAGTTTAAAGTTTAGGTTGAAATTTTTGTTAATGAGAGGTCATTACAGGTGGGGGACATGAGATTGGGAGCATGTAATGCAGCCAAGCCTCGTTTCCTCCAACATGGTGCATGTGAGTCAGACCTGGCAGCAAGCCCTTCCCACTCTGCAAGACAAAAGGAAGGTCCATGGGAGCCAAGAGGGCACAGGTCTCTGGGTTTTGGTCAGCAGACACATCACCTGCCCTGCTGCTGTCCAAGCACCCTGCAGTCACTACAATCTTAGTGATCACTTGGTTCAAAGACCACCTCAGTTAAAATATCCTTGCATGGGTTGCTCGGTGCACGTATGAAAAGCACTGTATGAACCCATGGTTTAATGATTGCAGCTATATAGGCATCAACTTTTCTCCAAGCAATTTGTGGCACTTACTGCCACAGAGACCACAACCAAAGTACATAAAGAAAAGCTGTAATGTTGTGCCATTGTATGCTATTCCAGAGATGTAGAAACTGACTAAATGGCAGCTTCAAAAATGTCTTTTTCTAGCAGTATTTCTTTTATCCAGCTAACAGGTGTTATTTCAAATGTTGACTTGTTATCAGTACTAAAAGCATATCTCTTCCTCATTTTTTCACTAAATCTGAGCTCAGGTACTAGCACTACAAGAATCCTCGCCAAAACAGAAGAATTGCCATTTTGTCCTCTGGTATTGTGAACTCACAACGTTAGTCTCCTCCCATATATACCAGGACCAACTTCATGGATGCCACACTCATGTAACTCGGACTGAAAAAGAATTGGCAAACTACTAGTGGAAGGGAGGTGTCTGCGCTTTCTCCTCCCAGATGTTTCCAGATGTTTTAAGAAAAAATAAAAAAAAAATAAAAAAAATAAAAAGGTTTCCAGATGTTTTAAGAAAAAAATAAAAAATAAATAAAAAAAAAACCCTCCCTGTCAAGTTTGTGAAGGTTATTGGGATCAGAAAGTCATGTAATGAATGACACTCCCTCCCTGCCAAGTTTGTGAAGGTTATTGGGATCAGAAAGTCATGTAATGAATGACACTTTAAAATAAAAAAACCATGTACATGATATTTTGAGTGCCTTGGTAGATTTAATTCCCTTTTCAAGCATCCTTAAAAAGTTAATTAGGAAATGGATATTAGACTGCAGCTGGCAAAGGAAAAAACAAGAAAACAAACCAAAATCAACCACGTATCCACTACTGAAACATCTAATCTAAACTTTTTTGTGGTTTAAAAATAGAAACTACTTATAAGACAATATGTGCTTTAATCAGCACACAAGAAACAAGATAATAATTAAAAGTTTAAAATAAAGGTTTAAACTCAAGCATAGTTTTGCAAGTGCAGTTATAGCCAGATTACAAAATTTCTTTCACACAATGCACATAGCATCCTTTGAGACTTAATGACATTCTGCAGCTGGGGTAGTATGAATCTAAGTTCTTTCTGTTCCGAGTTATTTACTTCTGCAAGAAAATTCCCCATGGCAACTGGCCAAAGGGGCTTGTCTCCTTAGTGTGTGAAATGTGAGCAGATACAAACTTGACACCATATTTCATCCCCTCGCCTTCCCTCGTGTCTGCATTCCTAACTGTAAATTAAGGGGTGGCACTGACTGTTCTGGGGTGGCAGGAAGCAGCTTATTCAGAAAAATAGGAAGAGGTGGAGAAAAAAAAAAAAAAATTCAATGCTTCAAGGCAGTTTCTGAAACTATAGCAAGATTCTTCTCATCCATAAACAAGACAAGCTGAAATTGTGCAACAGCTGATTCCCTTCTAAAAACATGGTTTATTCCTTTTATTGACCTTCTAGAGATGTATTTATCATCTAAACAGAAATAAGGAGAAATTTGTCAATGCTTGATAATACATGTCCATACTTGTACTATTATCCTTCTCATTTACGGTCTCTTTTCAGGAACGCAAGCTTTTTTCTCTGTGGAGGGTCCACAGAAACACAGAAAACTTCTGCAGTACAGTCTGCTAGAGCTGATTATGAAAGAGGCAATTTGGAACACAGAGCCTCAAGCTGGACTTTAGAAAACAAGAGGCACCTGGGAATTGATGTGCAACTTGTAGAGACTCTAAATATGCTCTGGCAAAACCAAAATTCCCCTAAGGACTTCAGTCAGCCAAGGGTGAAGCAGTGACCTTAGACACATGTTTACCCTTCTTAGAGCTGATCTGCATTATGCATCTGCTATTTTAGCTAAGGAATACACACCATCAGTGCACTCACTTCCTTTTGCATCCTGGTTTTCACTCCAGTTTCTGAAGGCAGTTATGTGTAGTACTGACACAAGCAAAACTTACTTAAAAGATGTCCAGTTAGCAAGATACATTTTCCAAGAAAGCCTGAAAGACTCTCAAAAATATTGCTATCAACTTCTAAGCACACTCTGCAATGTGCCATAATCAGGGGGTTATGTCTAACTATTGTGTGTCCCACACACTGTCTGGAGTTCAGGGCTCAGGCTGGCCTGGAGTGAATCCTGTGATTTCTTTTGCTATATGGGGTAGAGAGACTTGTCCAATTTTATTTGTAGACCAAGTCTATCACGCTACTCAAAAGATGTCAATGCCATGAGTGCAATAATGTTTTAATGAATTAACTTAAAATGAGGTTGTCTTACTTGAAATTTCAAGCAACATGACTGAAACCAAAACTCTGTCAGTCCAGCCACAGTTTGCTTATTGTTATTTTTGATTAAGAAACAAGCAAGATCAAAGACTTTTTGCTCAGTCCCATGTGCTCTACACGGACTGCAGGACAAATCATGAGTGAAGAAGACTCTTCCTGTCAAGCGGACCTCACCACAGTAGCTGTGCTCACCCCTCTGTTCCCCACAGGAGCTGGGGTCTTGTTCAGACTGGCTGCAGGGGAGAAGCATTCCAGGGCAGGGGAGCTGAACTGGGTGAGTACAATGCACATCCACTGATCCCAACATGCAAAACTCTCCCTGGGGATCATGCTAGCCCAAGCAAGTGAGAACAGATTAATCTGTACAAAAATCATGCCAGAAAAACTATCAGTGTAACCAGCTTTAGTAAAAATGTTTGCAAAGCTCAGCGATTCAATTCTTGTTAAATAAACAGAAAATGAGGCTGGAAGTTTTGAAGAGAAAACAAAGAAGCTGTTACCAACAGAAGGAATCAACAAGCTAAATTCTGAAGATTTTTCTCTGCCTATGCTAAGGCCTGCTGCAGAAAATCTCCCATCAACATCCATGTGACAGCTACTGGATCTACAAGATGAAGCAATCAAACATGAATGTGATTAAGCCTGATGGGCCTGGGTTTATGACAGAAAAAGAAATGCAAATATCAAATAGTGAATGGCAAATTAGAGCTCACAGATTATTTTTATCATTTCAGTAATTCTGCAAAAACACAAAAAAAATTATGTGAGCATTTGAAGAGACTCAAACTGTAAATTCTTTTGGTACTGCCAGAGAAGTGTTAGTTACAGATATATAGTCCCTTAGGTTTCCACAGGGATACTGCTGAAGTAACTGCTCACTAGTGGAAGGGTTAACTATCAGCTGTCAAACAAAAGGAAGAGATTTTAAGACTGCTCAGAGAAAAGAGAAAGCTTTAAATACAGTTTCATTCTTGAGAGGGAATGGAGGCAGGTGAAGGAGAGGGCTTTTATACCACCTTCCAAAATAGGTGGCAAAGAGGAGGCAGAGGGGAAAAACTATTTTCTTTTTTCTCTGGGAAGCCAAGCAGCAATGCAAAGGACTGACATCCTAGTAACAGCATGAAAGAGGACATGTCGTCCAGGCTATCTGTAGCTCTACCTTGCCCCACATAGCAGCAAGGCAAAAGTTGTCACACACATGGGTGTTGCCAGGAATGCATTAAGGGTGTGCCACAAGGTTTGTTTATACTGAGGGGAAAGGAAGGACTGCTGCATTTTGTGTAGCCTTGTAAACATGCTGAGCAGAGAAATGATTATCCAGCATCCCCTCTTAGACTTACCCAGGGAGCAAAGGCAAGGATCCAGCAGTGAACACAAGCCCCCAGCTCACGGGCAGAAGCTGAACAGCCTGGGCTGTCCATGGCTATCCTTTTCCAGTTGCAGCAGTGCCAGCTGAGGAGGCTACAGGCTCTAACCCATTGCCAGTTACTCATCACTGCCCTTCTGCCAGGGGTTATTGCTCCCTCAGATCTGCTGGATGAGCTGCTTCGCTGGTCATCCCTAGCTTATTTCATTCAAAAGCCCAGATAATTTAAGTGATTTAAATGTTGGTCTGTGCCAACCCAGCTCATTTTGACTGAAATTGGTAATTGGGAATTGTATCAAGAGAGGCACAACTGTCAGCACAGACAAGTTTGTAGTCTTCAGTAAGTGTTAGTCACTGCAGTTGGTGCGGAGTGCAGAGATGTCAAATCTTTTCAGCCTTTTCAGCTGCTGCCATTAAAGGACTTGTGCATTTTCATCCACAGGGGCTATTTTAACAAACATCATCTAGCTGCACTCACTCCAGAACCGTATATCAGCTGAAAACCAGCAGAGCACCATATAACTGCTGTTGGCTCTGAAACATTTCCAACACAGACCCTCATGCTTCCTTGGCTGGGAAGAGAGAGAGACTGTAGTAGTTATTCCACCACTTTACACATGAGGAGGTCTTCACCGGCTAGCTGGGACCTGATTCTGCTCCTTCACAATAGCAAAAGTGTCATAACAGAGTAAAAAGGACCTGCTTGGAGGCTGGGTGAGAAAAGGGGTACATAAACAGAGTCATCCTGTGTCAGGGTCTGAGCAGTATCTCTTGAAGAAACAGAATAGTGTAACAGTTCAGCAAAGGACAGGCTTATAGGAATTTACGTGATCTCACACACAGCAATAATAAAAGAACCTTTTGAAAGAAAGAAAAAAAAGACGGAATTAGGGACAGACAAATTGTTCATCATCTCTAAAACAAGAATTTGGCACTACTAAGTCAGCTGTTTCATATCATTTCAAAATATATGGTTTTGGTTTACTTTCCTCTTTTGAAAGATTTTTTTCCCCTCCTTAAGCACCATTACCCAAGTTCACAGTAGAGGTTAAAACAATTAACAAAGAGAAAAAAAATCACAAAAATTAGCTGAGGTTCAAAAGGCCGTTACTGTATTAAAACATGATTTTGGCTTTCTCTTGAAGGGATCTCCTTTTACACAAATCCTAAGATGCCATGAGTTGGCACTACTATGTTCATGTCAGGAAAACTGCTCTACTTCATAGTACCTGAAGACCTGGTCCTACTACTCTTAAGCTCAGGCTCTGTGGAACCTATGTCTGTAAGTGCTGGATGAATTGGATACATTCTTTTTAAATATCGACCTTTCAAGAAAGCTGATTGGTAATCAGCTTTTTCAAAACAGCTTTAATGTTTTAAAGAGCTCTTTGCTTGGGGAAGGGATGGTTTTTATTTTGCTTTTTAATACAGTGAATTTTCTAAAGGAGTTGGCACTTGGAGGGTGGGTGACATGAGCTTACTGAAAATCACCCCCTGTAGATGCAGAGTCTGAAGAAAGTAGCAAGTACCATAGCATGTATTCTCAAATTTGCTTAATACACACGTTCATTTTTCTCTTTGATGTTACAAAAGGCTTTGAAAATACTGTGCAGTAGCTATGATTCTACAACTGACTTAACCCAACTCAATGTGCTAAATGCATGCTGGTTGTCCCAGTGACTTATACACAAATAAGCCTTATCCCTGCTTAATTTCACAGCACTGACTTTAACAGCCTGTGTACCATCCTTCCAGTGCAGCTTTCTGTCCCCATGCTTCACTCCCATTTACTTCATCTGTCCTTTGATTTTCTATTTCTAACAGCCTGTGTTTCACATTCACTCCAGTACTTAGAGATACATGATGATAGAGGACAAAACTGCTAATGGTCTCCAGAACAGCGAAGCCAGTTCTTTTTCAGGCAAGGCAGTAAAGTGCTGTTTCAGAGCAATGAAGACTCAAATTTAAAGCAAACTTTTACAACCCCACAATGCCAGCTGTCAGCTGTCTGCAACCCAGGAAAATCAGGCCACAGGGCAGGACTCTCAAGAGCATTTTCATTTCAAAGGGGATGAGACACTGAAACCCCTACGCCTCTTCAGTGAGGTGAGCCCAGCCCCTCAGAGGTGTCCCTTCATCGACATGTCTTTCAATAACTACACTCAAGCTCACCACAATTTTGCACTCAGACCCTGATACCTTAACATGAGTTAAGCCCATCTAGACAAATGAGGATACTGAAGCATGAACAATCTCTTTTTTATGACCTCTGTGGCTAACAGATTCAGCAAAGGTTAAAAGCTAAATGTCCTTTGAGGAGCTTTCACTTTCATTCATTAACCACTAGGATCATACTGAAGGACTTTTGCCTTCATTACACTTCATTTTTAAATTATAAGAAAAGGAACAAACCTCAGGTGTGTCATATTCTTTACCTTCATGGTCTTTTGCTCCTACGGAACAGAAGATGGAATGATTTTTATGTAATTCTCACTCTTGTTGATATTATCAGTTGGCATTTGTATCATTGAGACCCATATAATCACCCACAAACTTGGCACCTCAGTAACCCATCCCAGCTGAGCAAGTGGTCAAATCAGAGCTGAGACTCTTGTCTCAACAATATCCCACCAAAGAGCTCTCAGATGGGAGAAATTTACAGAGACACACAAGAGGGAAATCAATGGCACTCTCCCAGATTGTCCTTGAGAAATGCACTGGAGTTTAGGCATTCCCTCACTCTTGTTGTCCTTTACTAGACTTTTTTCAAACCAATCTGCCAAATTTTACCCTGAGAAGGACATTTATTGACAGGAGATCTCAAGCAACATCAAGTTGCTGAGAAATCAGTAGAGATACCTGTCTGCAGAGTGAGAGCTTCCTTTTTCACCCTTTTCATAGTAGTCTAAAATTGCATTCAGCTGTAGTAGGATTTCAGAGCATTTCAATTCCCGTTCCCACATGCAGCACAAGTGTGCCTATAGAGCCAAAAGAATTTGGGCCAAACCACTAAGAGTTTTCTTTTTTATTAATACACACTTGACCACATACTGCTGGGCAAGGCATGTAGTCAGCATTGCTTGTATCAGCTTACTGAAAAGACCACAGCCTTGTAAACTGTGAAGTTTCTTCTCACACAGAACTGGGAAGGAACAGAACTTCTGCTAATGTTGTGCTGAGTAGATTTTTTTTTTTTTTCCCCAAAAAAAGGAAGTACCTTAATAGTAACATTTTTAAATGTATTTACTACTGAGCTCATCAAGGCACTTGCTTTTGCTTTTAATGCTGTTTGTATCTTTCACCACAATCATGTTAGCAGTTGAGCAAACACCATTCCAGCTTTGAGGGAGCAGGTTAAAAATATTGTCTCCTGCTCAAAAAAATATTTTACTCATTTGGAATAATTCTATGCTACAGCTCTCCAGCACTTCATACCCACAGCTCTCAAAGCACTTCTCAGAATGAGAGCATGCACAAGTTCACAACTTTCCTTCTAAACAGATAACCAATTTTAGAGATGAGGAAGTATCTATCATTGTTTTCAAAACTGGGAGCCTAGAGTTAGTCTTCTAAGCTTATTGTTTTATTTTCCAGATAGAAAATTCTATTAACCATTTTAAAAAATGGTTATTCAACATCTCTGAATTTCAGCACTTTTTAGGTATTAAAGTTAGTTTGAAAATGTTGACACTCATACTTTTTTCAGATTAACTCAAGCTGAAGTCCTCCAGCTAAATTAAAAGATAATATAGCTACGAGTTCTTTATTTAGGTGTAAACAAACATGTTTATCCTAAGTATTTATTCATGTCTACAGATACAGTGGTTTGCACAGATAAGATGAAGACCAACTGTCACTTTGTACAATGGAATGCTTCATAAGAAGTATAAAAAAAGCAAAAGAAAGAAAAAGAAGCAAGATGATCCACAGACACACACATTTTTTAGGAGAGGGACCACAGACAATGTCACCTACCCCCTTTGTTCCACCCATCTAGCCAGTCCCAAAGACTGTTCTCCCTAACAAAGCCCTTTACTGAAGCCAATAAATCTCTGAGACTTAAGAGAAAATTCAGCATAACAGTCTCATTCCTGGAGATGTTCTTATTCTGGGTAAAAGGAGTTTCATCTAGTTAAAGTCTATCTTAAATTTCCCTTACAAGAGGAGATTTCAAATGATTTATCAAAATTCTGCTTCAGGTATTAGATTAGCAACAGCATAGTTACAACCCCGAATCCACAAAGCGTAAGTATCAGTCCAGTCTATAAACCCAACCTTTCATCTTACTGTTCCAGTACAGATTGTTCCAGTTTGGCTGCTTCCTGAGCTTCAGGGCTTGGAAGAAGTAAAGAGCTGAAAAACAGCCTGAGCATATGTCATGTACTTCGCTTGCCTCATAAACACTGTGCTTCTAGACATTAGCTGAGTTGTGTTTGAATACAATACACTGGTAAGCAAATGCGATGCAACATTCCCATATATAATATTCACTCTGAGAGTTGATATTAAAACACATATTAGCACCATGAGAAGGCAGAGCTATATCGCATGCCAGATTGGCTGGATACAGAACTTCAACATTGTTTTGGTGGACATATCTGGATCTAGGAGCTAGCCAAAAGTATAGGAAGGAAAATGAGCAGGTTAGGGAGATAGTCTGCAGAAATGCAATTTCAATTTCTCCCAAGTACACACTAACTTCTGAACCAGGTTTTGTTATGAGCCAGTATCCGCAGTAAATAGAACAAATTAATATTTTTTCACATGATAAAGATCAGAAATTGCTGTCTTCATAGAAGCATTCATCGTCCCTTGGAAGATCACCAGGATTGCCAGGAACTGCCAACTTTAGGGAAGAAGCTCAACTTTCCATCATGCTCCTAGGATAATGCAGCTCTATATTTGCCATCCACAAGGAGTCCATGTCTAAATGTCTCAATCCACTGTACTCTTGTGAGCACGAGCAACACTTTTCCTTTGTCTACCTGTTTGTTTAAATGCTAGGTTATAAAAATTTTTAAAAAATCCAAGGTTTGCACTTATTTTCTGCTTTCTAATGGAAACTCTTAAATAATTTGCAAAGTTAGTAGACAAGAGTATAGTAAAGTACAAGGAAATAAAATTTCCAGCATAACAAAAGCAGGATGTGTGGAAAATATAAACAACTTGATTCAGTAAGCATACAAGGGATTGAGGCCTGTTTGTCACCAGATCTCCCCCAGACTTCCCCCTGGAGTGAAACTCAAGAAGCACGAATGGACGAAAGCATGTCAGGACTTGGTGGGGAAGCCAATACAAGAATAGCTGCGGTAGTAACAGTGTTCCACATTCATGAAGATCTTGGGTTACCAAGATAAATTCAGTTACAAGACTCACCCTTGTGCATTCTTAACCCCTTCACTGCAGGATGCCTTCATACGGGGCAATGTGGAGGGTGCAATGAGGGAATGCTAGGAAACTTCTGGAAGGGTTATTTCTTCTGGCTGACAGCAACAGGCTACCACTCAGATCTAATCTGTTCATAAATTTTAAAAAAGTCTTATTTAAGAGGTAATAGATATTGCTGTGGTTACAAAGTCTTTTGCCATTAAACCATACTGATGCGATTAAGACAGCTGTTTTCTTCATATATTAAGGCATAAGACCTGCTCATCCCAGTCTCCCAAAATGCAAAATTAAAACATTAATTAAAAAATTCTTAGTTATACTGCTTCCAGGTAATTTTTGAAAGTTTTCACTTCCTTCAGCTTATAAATGGCATCATTTGAGGTAATGACTTTCTTTTCCAGTTTCCCGATGCTAGACTAGCTGCAGTACTAACAGACAGGCAGCTATGATTTTGTTATCTTTCTGAATCATAACATTACAAAACTACGATTTCAGGGTTTCCAGTTTTACACTAACTGGAACCTCTAATCTTCCCTTTCAACAATATATTAGTGCAAACAATACTCAGGAAAGAACATTGCCTCACCAACACATCTCATTAAATTTCTTATTTTAAAAAGATATTAAATAAGACCTTTTAATAAAAGCTTGACTATGTGCATTTAACTGTGTTTTAAAAACTTTATGTTTACACTTATTGTGCAAGAGGAAGATGTAGTGTAACATTTGAAAAAGCCTTGGATTTTTTTTTTTTCTTCTGAAATGATCAGCAAGAAGTAGAGGAACAAAGTAACAAAGGCTACTGTTATCATAGTCAGGCTCAAAACATCTTAAAGAGTAAAATTTCAGCTGCGTTTCTGTCAAAACTCAACAGAGGCTTGCTGCATTCTTGCCTTGCTGGAATTTTGTTTTGTGATCAGTCTGTGAGTGTCAACGCGTCATCTGTAACATGAGGATCCATAAATAGTTCCCTCCTTGACAAGAGAACTGTAGGAATAAAGCTGTGGATTTTGGGGTGAGTGATCAACATGCGTTAAAAGGGGACATGTAAGTATCAAGACAGTAAAACTCACGGTAAGTACAGAGAGTGGTCCACTGAGTAGGATACAGAATCAAGAGTCAGGTTTCTGCTGGATAACTTGCAAGAATAAAGAACATCGAAAACTCCCTTTGTCTGAACTTGTGGCTTCTTAGCAAAAGGATGGGTGTTGGTGCATCTTTCTCTTTCCAAACAGTTTTTCTAAGGCTGCAGAGGGAAAAGCTCTGGTAATAGACAGAGAGCAACACTGTGTACTTGAGCTGGGAAGACCAGCTCAATCACAGCAGCAGCCCTTCCTCACTCAGATCCATGCACTCAGGTTGAATCCCACTCTGAACTCTTCACCTCCTCTCCAGCACGCTTTCCCTCTAAATATAAACTGCACTGCTGTCATGATTACAGCTGGCATTAATCTTTTCAGATGTTTTCCATGTTGTCCTTGGTTTTGTTTACTATGTTAAATCAGGGGAAATTCTGATTTAAGCAGCAAAGAAATAGCAAATAGGGAGACAGGAAGAGAGATTCATAGAAAGCAAATGATCTGATGAGCCCAAAGTAAGCTGAACTAGTAATGCTAATCTGAAACATTAAATATCCTGCAAGTGTTAGAACTACTTTCACCTGTAATTGCAATAGAAGCAAAACTGTACACTGTGAACAAACATCTCTGCACCAGAGATCTTTGAACTCCACTAAACATTAACTATTCAGAGCTAAGGTTCCCCCAGTATTTGAGCAACTACAGAAAGAGCCTATAGGAGAAAAACTGTAGACAGCGACTGTGTCCAGCTCGTATCTTTCAGTGGAGGTATATCTGTGTACACAAATGTGGGACTACATAAAAATTTCAAAATTACAAGTAATTTTTAAGAATTCAGAGCAAATTGCAAAGCTAGTATGAATA
Source organism: Antrostomus carolinensis (assembly GCF_000700745.2). NCBI lineage: Eukaryota > Metazoa > Chordata > Aves > Caprimulgiformes > Caprimulgidae > Antrostomus > Antrostomus carolinensis. Next base: position 229,494 of record NW_010287625.1, read on the forward strand.
AATGCAGGAAAGTATTATGTACCCTAACAGAGGAACTTTATCTCATGCTTGAAGAGCTCTAGCTTCTTCATGAAAACACAAATAAAGTGATAGCAATACAAGGCTGCTTCTTTCTCTGTTGCAGAGTAGTGAATACTGACACGGTATACAAACAATCCATGTGTGGCACAAAAATCACACAGACTTGTGCGTTAATTCTAATTTTTCCATTGCAATTAAGATTGCAGAGTTGAGACTTCTGAGGTAAAGAAAGTGAAGAGGGGGGGAGATCTGCTAATAAACAAACACCATAAGATGTAAAAAAAGAATGCCAATATTAGCTGAACAGCAAACAAACCAAGAAAAGCTGAAAAATCACAGAGCCCTGTTTTTCCAATGCTACTAGCTGTTGCTATCTGCAGCCTTTCCAAGAGAACAAGGCTCTATGCTTGAAAGAAAGTTTAAGAGACAATGTGCTTGCAGTGACATCCGCTGCATGTTACAGTTCCTCCCATGCCTGCGTGGCCAAGCTGGAAGGCAGATGGATAAAAAGGCATAATCAGGTTCTCATTAAAGAGCTACAGCCCAAGTACATGCATGCTCTACATGTATTTAGCTAACACACTGTTGCCTGCTGTGCTTTTCTCCATGACTACCAATGAATAAGATTTTTCATTAATGTTTTACAGAATTTTCTTATATCTACCCCTTAACATTGCATGCCATTTAATTCACCTAAACACTTGCATAAACATATGGGGAGGGGGTAGGCAGAGGTGGCTGCTGCCCCAGTGTACAGTGTAAAATGTTTGGGCAGAAGCCAGTGTACAAAATCATGCATCCATATCAAGGTGTAACAAGCATAAACATGTGTATTTATATGCTTTCAAGTATTAGTTGCATGCTCACAAGTAACTTTAAATCTGCAGCTTCATCAGAGTAATACCTTCTGTTTTACTTTTATCAGACGGACATTCATCTCAAAGACTAACCATATTCACGTGAAAGACTAAGGACAGAGAAAGGTCATTCAGCTGTGAGGTCAAGGGAGGAAGAGGGATGAGGTAACAAAATAATACTAGAAAAACAACAATATTTCGTTGTTACACATTGGAAAACAAGAATAACGTCCATAAGTTTGTAAAGGACCTCCTCCTGTGAGTTTTGTTTTGCTCCCAGTCTGAACAGCCTCATTTCTGCCTCTGGAAGCACAGGGATAACCAACAAAATCCCCACTGAAGCCTACTGTGCACTTGCTTGAATGCATAAGAACTCTAATGTATTTAAGTGTTAGTAACAATATGTGTGTTATAAATAAAAAGAATAGGACAATTCTGTATCTAAATACATCTCTAAATATTATACTTCAGGACATAAACTGATTCCCTTCAACAATCAAAGTCTAATTTATACCCTCTACATTGCACTGTGCAACAAACAGTTGCTCATAAAGAGTTTTTCTTGCTGGAAAGCACCAGATATTCATTGCTGCCTGGGTAGTAGGATGCAAACAGCCAGATTTGGAGAATCACAGCTCCTGTGTTTCTATGATGTATCCTTAGCTAGCAAGGGATAAAATAACTCTGTAACTAATGCACTATTAACTGTCCTACTAGATAACTAGTACTTCACCGGTAATTTCAATTTAAGTATTTTACAAGGATGAGATAGAAACCTCAGCCTCCCACCATATCTCTCTGCACAAGGCTACTCCCTTACCACAGCAGGACCTGTGAAAGAAAACTGTCTGCACCTCGCCCACTTCATTGCAAACTCCTGTGTTTCACTGTAAATGCACCACGTCCGCTGGAAATTTAAGCTAACAGATCAGATGATGCCTGGAAGTCACTAAGGGTGCACACTACTTTTTTCAAACTGTGTTGAAGGGGGAGTGTCTTTGACAGAGCACGGAGGAAGAACAGCTGCAGATTCGGCGGCTTCAGGACTGCTGCAAATTTTTCTGATGTTTTCTGTTCAAAGCTATGTCATCTGGGGTTGCAAACTAGCACCAACAAGAACTCCTAATTTGCCTCTAATCATATACAGGCAAAAGTATCTCAGCTCAATAAATCAAGGTTACTGACTCATGCACTAGCTGACAAGCACTCCTTTTGGTGTTTATGGAGGGAGAGAAGGTGGTGGGGGAAGGTGCGGGATTTCCCGCAGGTTGTCAATAAGCATAAGCATTTAATTTTTCTTATCTGGTTGAAAAAGGAACTGAAATGAAGCAGAAAACAAAAATAATTTCCCTATTAAAAAATAAAAAGGCATGAAGAACAACCTAGACCTTGCATATTATGTACATTGTACAACTGGGGAATTTTAGGTAGAACTCTTGCTAATTGTTGCTGATGGCAGGAGTTCGATTAGCACTGTTTGGAGCTGGCAGGGCTCCTGCACGGAGGGCAGATTTCCATGGACTGAAAAGGGCAGCACTAAATACTCCAAGTGTGCCATAAGGGGGTGGAAGGGCTCTGTGTAATTACACTTCTTGCCAATCTACAAAAACAACAGCCATCCGCCACTCCAGCCCAAATATAAAATCTGGCAGAAGGGAACTAGACATTCACACTAATTGTCTGGCTTTCTGTTTCAAATGACACACGCTTGTAAGCAAACACACAAAAGTACATTTGGGTTTTCAGACTATGTCAAGAAGAAAAAGGAGACTTTTTCATGTGTTGGCCAAAATCTTAATATGCAAACCATCAGTTGAACACTAATTGCCCAAATTACTAAAAATGCCTTGCAAGATTAGAGCAAACACTCTACCTAATGGCTAACATGGAGATATTAAACTGCAAACTAACAACTGTGCTATGGCATTAACATAGGAGCCTTGAGAAAAATGAAAAATTAGATCATTCCAGAGGGCAGACATGAAAACACACAGCTTTCTTGCATTGCCTACATGTTTGCAGTGAAAACCACACAAAATTTGCCTGAGTTCAAGTTTCATTGCAAACATGAAACTTAGCTCAAGGGAAAATTTGCTAATGTTTGCATAACTATTCAATCAACTGGGGCCCAGCCTCAAGCAGAGCTTTGTGATCTAAAGAGCCATGAGAAATGTGCAGCTTCAAATCAAAACTAGGTGAAAAGGGGAAAAAAATTGACAGTTTCATTCAGAATTTTGAAGACATTTTACGTGAAACTTCAGAGGCACATACAATAACATCATAGATTGTGTGAGCACAAGAGAAGACTGAGGATAATACACTGTGTGAAATAAAAAAAAGGTTTAATCTTGTTCTAACAAGCCCTGTCAGAGTAAAATCTGTTCTGCGGAGGATAATACACTGTGTGAAATAATAAAAAAAAGGTTTAATCTTGTCCTAACAAGCCCTGTCAGAGTAAAATCTGTTCTCACCATCACAATACACCTGAGGGATGTGGGGTACTCTTAGTTCCATGTTGTAGGTAGGAAATTGAGGCACAGTGGTTACACGTGAGCAATAAAGCTTGACTGTGAACTCAATTTCCCATCTAAACATCCTTCCTCTCACTCAGATATACTTCTGCATGCAAAGCCAATCACACATACATGCCTGCTTCAAGTGGTCCATTAACTCCAAAGCCAAAGAGAGTCCCACCAGTCTTACTTTGCACATACTCTGAGCATATATAATTCAGGTAGGCTCCACGTACAGTTACCCATTTGGATTTCCTTACATCTTCCTATCAACATCTGGTGCCACATATTTTCATGCAGTACTTTCTAAAGCAGTTTGCATCCACATTCTGCTTCTGCCTCACTGAGTAGTTCTGGGTTTGACATACGTGCTGCTAAACTCAGCCTGCTGGGGATCTTCAATGATGGAAACACTACTGGGCAATCAGACTGGCCTACAAAATAGTTGGCAGTCCCATAGCTGCCTAAAAATTGTATGTTGCTGTATTGAGTATGTCCCTTTATATAGAGTCTCTAAAACACCCTCCCACACCTCACAGGAGGCAGAGGCTCTCCCTTAAGTGAAGAGAATAATAACAGTAAAACATATCTTTTGTTATGTCAGAATAGGATTTTACACTGAGATAAGTAACGGAGAAGAAACATGGCTTTTTATCTCAGTATGCATAATTATAGTCAGACGTATAAACTGCCATCGCACTGCTGGGGAGGAGGGGAAGAATAGAAGGGTTTTTTTTTTTTGGTTTTTTTTTTTGGCAGATGCAAATGAGCAGTTTTCTGTTTTGCTTTGGTTTTACAGTGGGCTAGTTATCTCAAGATCAATATTCTTATGAGGAAAAAAAAAAAAATCCCCATTTTATGTTGAAAACATAGCTTCTATCCTCCACCATATGAAGGTAATGGTGGAAACATTAACAGTCAGTCTCCTTTGAGGTTAATTTACTCCTGGAATAGCCTCTGCCAGTAAGATTACATTTAAAAGTGAACAACATTAGAACATCTCAGTGACAAGGACTATTTAGCAAATTACACAGCTAAGAAATATTTTCTGACTCATTTTGGTCCCCAAGTTAACAACATGTTAAAGGTTGAGTTCCCCAAATGGAAAGATCACTTGGCCCAGATTATAAAATACACAAAAAGGATGCTTCTGATGGTATTGCAAGGTCTAAACCACATAGATCTAAACCACACAGGAAAAGGAACATTATTTTTCACAAGCATTTTGGAAAACTAAAGCAATAGCCACATTACAGCTCAAAACATCTGAAGGAGCAACATCTTAAAGCAGGACCTCCACACAGCCCAGCTCCACAGTTGAGTTACACCCAAAACCAGCATAGCTGCAATTTAGCAGGACCTGCATGATCCGCTATAGCACCACACTAATCCAGCTACATGTTTTCCATTTCCAGCACCACCTCTGCTAACTCAGGCATCTTTTTCCACCCCCTTTTGCATGGTGTAGACATATGCTTTAAATCAGCTCCAAAACCAGACAGACCCTGGAGTCACTTGGGCCTCGCAACTTTTAGGCAAACGATGCCTAAACTCCATTTAAAACCCAAGCCAGGGTCACTGCCTGTCCTGATTCATTTCTCTATTGTATCACCCCAACAACAGCTGGTAGATGTGCTCTGAACAGCTCGTTCCTTGGCACCTAGTGGGTAACTTTCTTTCCTTGTATGAGGAATTGCTCTAATTCTTTCCTCTTCTTTATTCTGTGCAGGATGTTAGTTGAGCCTCAAAGATACCAGCTGAACTGACCGGGATGTTGTTAATACCTATAGAAGAGAGATCCTGGTTCTGAAACTAAACAAAGTCTGAGTGACCTACTGTAATCTCATTTAGATCACACCCTGAATTAAAGGCACATGATTTTGTCAATTGTGGTATCAAGTAAAAGGGCACAGTCAAGAGCTGCTGTTTTTCTAAACAGTTTCAATAAATCTGCAGAGTGTTTCCTTGAACTTCTAAGCATCTCAAAACCCTTGCTCAATTTTCTTCTTCTATATTCACAGCATATTATAGAGACAATCAAAAATAAACTCTTCCTTGAGATGATGGGCACTTGGCAATGTCACCTAGAATTTCTCAAGGCAAGTTCAAGAGCAGACAGGGTGAGCAGACTGAGAGTCATAAGACAGAGATGAATGTAAAGTGTCCAAAGGGAGCCAAAGCCCTGATGCAGAGAGTGCATACAAATTTTAATGAACTAGTTGAATTAGTAAATCTCGGAGGTTTATAATAAACCCGGACTCTAGCCCCCATATAGGCGCTCATTGACCAGACATTTCAAAAGGTTTTAGTTAAGTCTTCTTAGGGAAGCCTGGCCATCATTTTTTCCTCTTTTTTGTAGGGAATAAGTAAATCACAAGCACTGCTGGTCAACCAGAGTCACATTTGTTTTATGTACATAAATGATCATAAGAAACAAAACACAGAGGGTCAGAAGCACAGGATGTATGACACATGAAAAAAAAAAAAAAAGAAAAAAGAATATGCAAGTTTAAACTATGCACTTGGTGTGATCTTCATAATATGCACTCTGTCTCTGAGAGCTACAGGCCATCAGCCAACATCTATGCAACTCTTTTGGCAGCCAACAGCCAAATCTGTCATCATCTTTTTTTTCAGGAA